>NC_083315.2:118481155-118781840 GCF_963455315.2 Globicephala melas
CTCATGTTCTTGGCATATCTTACCACATAACAAAAACGTGGATAAGGATGCCCTAGAGGTGGGGTGGGGTAGAAACATGCAGTGTCATTCTATATGACCTTGTGCAACGTGCAACCAGCTTTCGAGATTTCACCTTGTGAACAAAGTAGATTCTGGAAGAGAATAAATAAAGATAACATTCCCACAATACACTTGATGTGGTGACTGCCTTTTAAGTGGATGAGGCTTGGGTATTTCAGAAGGATTATTTAGTCCCTAATAAGATATTACACATGTATCTTTGATGCCCAGGGACAGGAGCTACACATATACCGATTCCAGATGTGTCTTGCCACTTTCTCCAGGTGAACTGATTTAGTTGGTAATACATTCAGTTGTACACATCTGGCACCAATCTCAATTTTGTTCATATATCTGTTTTCCTTATAGGCCAGTAGAATGTGTTCTACACAAGTCTTATGTCAAAGTCACCCTATGCAATTGCCCCCAAATGCAGTGTCCCCAAACTTGCAAAATTTTATGAACTTCCTCATATCAGTATAATCAGTTTCATGGAACATTGATGGGCCCTTAATTTCTCATTACATGCTCTTCTGACAATATTTAAAACACAAGGTGAGCACTCATACCACAATGTCATATCGAGAAGACTAATTAATAGAGAAAACTATACCATATCAATGTCAAGTATTAACTGGGTAATAGGAAGCCAAGGAAAGATTTGAGAAAAGGTGAGCAGATTAGGGAGAGTAGGATGAATTTGAGGAAGTAAAAGTCATGGAATTTTGATGAGTGAGGATGATCTGAGGTAGTGTGAAGAGACTGAAGCTTTAGGTGATCTGATATAAAAGCAATTTGAAAACAAGTTTCAGGCAAATAACTGACATTCGGCAGTCAGAAATGATGTGACTTTGGCAGTCTCAGATACAACGCAGTTTCACAAACAATAACATATTCTGCCAATACTGGTGAAAGTATAGGGCCATAGATTTTTGATGCATCTGTGTACATAAGTAATGGTCATAGTGTGTTTTTTTCTGGGGTTGATTAATAATTATAAACCTCTCTATGCTAAAATCTTTTATCAAAATTTGGGTATATTTTAACCTGTGCTGATGGTTTGTTTTAAGCTTAACTGTTAACTGATGGTTACTGCTCTTAGGTCTCTGTTAGTACATTAGAATACTCTCTCAACATGAAAAATTGATCTAGTATTTACTTTCCATTTGACTGCTTCCCTCTCCTTTCCTGCTTCCTCTGAAGATAATCGCTAGGTTTTTAAATACCCCACTGATGGAACAGTATCAATCAGTGGAAATAGTTAAACAGAACTTCAGGTTAGAAAAAGAAATGTTAGCATTCAAAAAAAATGTTAGCATATATAATTTAATAATTTGCTCACTATTGATGGTCAGATAATCAGCTTTACATTATATGCTCTAAATATATAATTATTTTAAAATTATCTAAGTGTTCACCCACTTTCAAATTTTTCTCTGTGAGAATGATGCTCTATGACTCCTAATTAAATCACCTTTTAACCTGGATTAGTTTAATCGTCTCTTTGTCCCAAATCACCTTTCGGTAAATTAAACTAATGGAAAATAACAGAGAATTTGGAATGTGAATTTAGGCATGAGAGGTAAAAGGATTAAACACATCTGTTCTAGGGGTCCTTTTAAATATTTTCTGTAATTGTAACGGTAGCTTTGGCATAAGCAACTGTTGAAGCTGTTTGAAACCACAGAGAAAATGGATAGTAGGACAACATTTGAGTTCTATGAAATTTAGTTGTGATCTTGGGTTTAAACCTTTGAATATTTGTTTCCACATAAACACAATGAATATTAACTAGGGTTATGTAGGTACCTTCTTGCAATCCCGAGAGGGATGGAGGATCTTTTGCAGATATGCAGATTTAGTAGTTTAAAAAATGTGTACAGGAGAACCTTTCCTACTTCATCCTTATCTCTTTCCCATGGGAAAATAAGAGCATTTTTCTTTGAAATTACCTCTTTTATATGCCCAATTCTGGAGTCATAGATTGAGGACATGTCCTAAGGATGTAGATAATGAAGCTTTTCTTTCTGAGAGATAACATTATGGTTTAGCTTACTTGACACTTGCTTTGCTGAAGTAATCTTGTTGATAAGGCTTTAATCTTGTACTTATGCCTGCAAGTTAGGTATTTTTCACATAATAAACATCATATCTTAAGCTCTAGAGCCAGGTGTCATTTGTCTTCTGCATGGATAACTAGAATATCCATGAAATATAGATGCTACAAATTTCTATCACCACAAACTCACTGAAAATGATCTAGAAAAGGGATTATTATCAACTCTCCCTAGAATTGTGTGAAACATTGTGATAAATGTTTATAGGTAATGTATTTGTTTCTGTATATTTTAAAGAGAGGGTTCATAGCTTTCCTCTGATATTTAAATGAGGTTTGTGGTGATCCCAGATATTTAGAATTACTGCTGTAGAATAGAAGAAATATTAAGAGCAAGAAAGAAAACAGAGAAAAATCATAGTGAAATTTGGTTCTTTATTTAATCAGTAGTATTATAAATCATAAATTCCAATGTTTAATCCAAATTTTATTTTACTCTAAATTTCTGTTTCTGTGCATATGTGTAACACTTAATGGCATGAAATAATTTCATTACATAAAATTTCAAAACAAATAATGATATTCAAGGTTACTGTGTAAAGGATATCAATTTTATACATTCGAATTGAATGGACAGCATTATTTTATTGAAATTTCTGGGGGGAAGATCAACATAATCACTGAATTGAATACCGCCTTCTTCCTACAAATAAGGAACATAAATTGTTTCATTAGACTGATCCTAAACTCTAAAATTCTATAAGTGAGTAAAATATTGACTTAGTTTTAAACAAACAAAACTAGATTGAATTTTTTTTTTGATAGAAGTTTTGGAAATATTGTCTTACTATACATTATGGATAAAAGTATGATATTTGGAATCATTTAATTTCAGCTTTTGTCCTTATTGACAATGTAACCCTTAGGCAAATAGTGTAAATTATCATTCCAATAAGTAAAGCAAAGAACACAAAGCCTTTGTTCAGTGCCTGATAAATGAAAATGCTTCATAAGTAGTAAAGTAATAGCAGTAGTAGTGGTATCCCTTCATGGGGGAAACACAAAGAGACAATGTATACAGTAAGAGATTAGTGAGGGAGGTTAGAAAGGAGTGCTGGGGAGAGTGAGCCACCTAGGAATGCAGATAGGGTTTTAATTTATCAAATTAGCGATACTGCCCGAAGAATCACTCCTGGTTAGAGATAGTTATCAAATATGCCAACATTTTGATATATCTTTATAGGCCTGAATAAAGAACATAGGATGATGAAATACTGAGATAACAGAAATGGTGATAGTTGATACATGAATTTAAGTTAAAGATAGATCGTTAGTGAACAGCCATAAAGAGATCCCAGGTATGGCATAGACCCAATGAATAAGATAGAAAATATCACGTTAGACTGTGATACAAGATAATGTACAAAACTGAGGATAATGTAATTGATGATCCACGTAGGCACAAATTTAGTGAGACAATTCAAAGTTGTCAGTGTTGTGTAACTACTGTCATTGATTGTATTATGTCTAAAGTGACTCTCTGTACTATTTTATATATGTGAGAAAATTTCCCCTGTAAAATCTCTATACATGTACACCAGGGAGTAGTTATATTTACTTACTCTATTTTTGTTTGGTTTTGGTTGTACATGTTGAAAAAGTAGCCTTATTTTAAATGTAATTATAATTTCATAATACCTCAAAGTAAAGTCTTTTCCTTACTCTTCTTTTCCCAATTTCTAAGTCTAAGTGTAGCGAGACCCCTATTGCATATTTTGGGTCCACTTAATCTAGCTCCTGGGGAGCTAATATTAATTAGAGCTAATGTTTATTTAGGGCTTTCTATATGTAGGCACCAAGAGTTTGGTCTACGTTAGCTTGTCTAATCCCCATCATAGTCCTGCAAGATAGGAATTAACATCTCTATACCGCAGATGCAGAAATTAGGTTTTAGAGAGGGTAGTTATTTTGCTTAAGGTCACATAGTTCATGAGTAGTAAGGCCAGAATTCAACCCCTTGTGTGATTCCAGAACCAATATGCTGTAACATGATATTAACTGGCCTCTCATAAGGGAAGGTGAGGTGACCCACTAGATATAGAATTTGTTATCAGTAAAAAAAAAAAAAAAAAAAAATCAGCTGTACCTGTGTTCCCTGGAGCCACTTCAAGATGATTTTGTCAAAAGTCAGGGAGAATACTGTCTGATCCCTATGTTCATACTACGCCATGTGCTTTATCTCCGAACTCTTGAATATTTGTAAACCACATCGATTTTCCCCCTAAACACAGAAGAAGTAAGATTCACTCATTTTTCACCTTTGTTAAATATCTTTTAGAGCCAGACAATGCTCTAGGCACTTGGGATTCATTCATCCCTGAGCAAAACACACAAAACAAAGAAAGAAACTCTAATTTCTTGCAGTAATCTGGTGGGTTTCAATGTAAAGGAAATTGACAGCACATAAAAAAGTGTGAACTTACAACAACTGAACAAAAATGGGGTAATTGTTTAGTAGGGCTTAAATCAGAGCTCATTTCTTAAATATCAGGGTCTCTGAAGTCAAATATGCCTGGATTAGAATTTCTTCATTTTTATTTTCACAGATTAGACTATTATCATTCTTTCTCAGCCTTCATTTCCCTAACTATTAAATAGGACTACTGAGAGAGGAATTGTGCTTCCTCTGTCTTGGAATCTTGGAGTCTTTATCTTTTCCAAATTCCGACATGTTGTCTTTCGGTAGCAGAAATGGGAAAGATAAATAATATTGTTGGTTCCAAGATGTCAAGTAAAGCTTTTGTCTATCTGGACTCTGCTCTTTGTTCACAAGTAAGTGCTAGATGCTACAAGATATTGAAAACTCATTAGAAGGCAAACTGGGAGTCTTCCAAGCTAGAGTGGCCTGGGAAAAGGGAAGATATTTTCTTGCAATACTCTTGATAATGTCCCAGATAGTTGTCATAGTATGAATTTTAGGGTGAAGGGATTGGAGGACTAAAACATGAAGAGGATTGTGAAACTTCTTAATGGGAGAACTTCTTTCCCCAATATAATGTAGCCTAGAAGTACACCTTTTATAGATGTTTGGAGTCCTCCATAACTTTGCATAGGAATGTACAGAATACATATTAGTACAATCTCCTACATGTAGGTCAATCAAAGTGGTCCTGTCTTTCCTGTATTCTCTAGAACTCCCTAAAGTTTCTATCTAAAAAGGGAGGTCTTACTCACAATAACATATTGAAGGACAATAATCTTCATGCGCATTGGGAAGAGAAAAATAACCTCATTTAAATAACTTTATTTCTTTCTGTGGAGGTCCAATTTGGTGGGAATTTCCTGATGATACACCTGAACTTTTGAAGAACTTACTGTACACTTAAAAAGTGATTCATTCTACTTTGTTGAGCTCTTAAATGCTTGTTCACAAAGCATGGTTAAAGCCCATGACTGCATTCAGTTATTATTAGGGACCTGAAACAGTAAGTAACTTCTCTGCCTTCTGTTTAACAAAATCTTTGTCCTGTTGAGACTGTATGAGCTGGAATTTTAAATTTAAAAGCATTTTAACTTGGAAATCTGAAAGCTAAGGGAAAATACAGGAAAGTAAGCTCCTGAGATACTGGTAAAAGCCAAAAGAAAAGTCTTAAGGTTGGAAACTATAGAGTTTGCAGTGAGTAAGATCATTAACTGGTGTAGGTTTATGTTCTGTTGAAAACTTTGCTAAGTATATGCTATTTTCTAAAACACTGTCACAATTAAAATAGTTACTTAACACATTAAGCACTTACTATTAATCAAGTAGTGTACTGTGCACTTTGTGTGTGTGTATATATGTGTATATAAACTGATTTAATCCTTGTAACAACTCTAACCTGTTTTATTACTATCCCTTGTTTACAGTTGGGGAAACTGAGGCACAGAGAGGTGAGGTAGCTTGGTCAATGTCATATTTATGATGGGTAGTTACTGTTTATGATCTGAATGTTTGTGTTCTCCAAAATTCATATGTTGAAATCCTAACCCCCAAAGGTGATATTAGTAGGTGGGGACTTTGGGAGGTGATTAGGTAATAAGGGTGGAGCTGTCATGAGTGGTATTAGTGCTTTCATAAAAGAGATGCCATCAATCTCCCTAGCCCCTTCTACCATGTGTGGATATGAGAAGGAGTTTGCAACCAAGAAGAGGGCCCTCAACTGACCATTCTGGCACCCTGATCTTTGACTACCAGCCTCTAGAGCTGTGAAAAATTTCTGTTGTTTATAAGCTACACAGCCTGTGGTATTTTTGTGATAGCAGCCTGAATGGACTAAGCCAGTAGTATAACTAAAAATTTGAATCCAGGTGGCCTTGCCCTAGAGTTCATACTCTTTTTTTTTTTTTTGCGGTACGCGGGCCTCTCACTGTTGTGGCCTCTCCCGTTGCGGAGCAAGGCTCCGGACGCGTAGGCTCAGTGGCCATGGCTTACGGGCCTAGCCGCTCCGCGGCATGTGGTATCTTCCCGGACCAGGGCATGAACCCATGTCCCCTGCATCGGCAGGCGGACTCTCAACCACTGCGCCACCAGAGAAGCCCCAAGAGTTCATCCTCTTAATCTCTAAGCTATACTGTCCCTCAGTAAGTTACCTACTTTTGTTGTATGTTAGACTGGTCAGTAATAGTTTACATCACTATCTATATGGTTATGCATACTGTATTGTTACTTTGAAAAGAGCTGTTTTCTAGTCTTTCATAAAATGATTCAAGAAGAAGCTGGCAGGTTAATTATCCGTATTTAGGTTTAGAGGAGTAGGTAAGGAGATTGGTTAATAGCTGTGCCATTTAACTGGAAACCAAAAACCCAGTTTCGTTGTTCTGAGAGTTGGCTACTTTCTGTGCCATCAATTATTCTGGAAAATAGTTCCTTTAGGAGGGAGTATAGTCTAGTGGTTAAACTTGTAAACGTAAGCGCACATTTTTAACGGGGCAAGGGAGAAGAAATTTTGAGTAGATCTCCATCAAAACATGGCATTTAGGAAGAATCTACAAGAAAACAGCAGAAATCTTGGTCTACTCAGCTATACATCGAAGAGCTGCCAGCCTAGAGATAGAAGACCTGGATTCTGGTCTACATGTCTAGTCCTTATTAGACATGTAATGATATGCAAAGGAGAGAGGAGAGACCTTGCCTTATAGAACCCTGCTACTCCGTGTGGCCCAGCAGTGTTGGCGTTACCAGGGAGTTCGTTAGAAATATAGAATCTCAGGCCTCACCTAGACCTACTGAATCAGGACCTGCATTTTAACAGAATCCCAGGGTGATTCTATTGAGCATTAAAATTTGATAACTATTGTAATAAAAAAGATACAATTTTCAGGATTTTGGTCTGTCTTGAAAGACAAGAAATGACCTCAAGAACATTTTGGCATAAATCTCATGTCTCTTTAAGAACCTTCTGTCTAGCTGGCAGATTTCATTTTTATGAAAAAGTTCTCTTTTCCTTTCCCAATTAATAATAACAACACTAAATGATGATTATGATGATAATAGTAGTTAAGATTTATTGAGTGCATTCTATGTGCCAGCCACTGTCCTAACTGCTTTTAATCATTTAATCTTCACAGTTTACCAAAGAAGTTGGTATTTTTTACTTATCTTCATTTTATAGATGAGGAAATTGAGGCATAAAATAGGTAACTTGCCCACAGTCACGCAGCTAGCAGACTCCAAACCCAAATCTGAGTCGAGAGCCAAGTGGCATCTTTCGCAGCCTAAGCTAATGAGAAATACTTCACATTTCCTGCAATAACTTAATTTCTTATCACATCCTCACATTATAGAGGAAAATGTAGGGAGATCCTGTATGACATCCATCCCTGATATAAACTGGGGGCAGCCTTTAGAGATATTTCTGAGCAATATAAGATTGCTTACAGCCAAACTTTAAAGAAAATGTCTCATTGATAAATGGCATATTTGCTCAGCAGAGATACAGACACACATCTGTATTGTAGAACACACTTCCAAAAAGGAAAAAAAAAAGACTTTTACACCTAAGCCCAGACATTGACACTTTGTTTTGGCATTAGAAGGTATTACTTTAAACATTTCTTTGATATAATTTGGACCATCTGAAGTATGGAAGCACTGTCCTGGAGTGCTGATGGAGGCTCCTGGAGGAAGTGTGTTAAGAGCTTGATGGGAGGGCTTCTCTGGTGGCGCAGTGGTTAAGAATCCGCCTGTCAATGCAGGGGACACAGGTTCGAGTGCTGGTCTGGGAAGATCCCACATGCCGCAGAGCCACTAAGCCCCGTGTGCCACAACTACTGAGCCTGTGCTTTATAGCCCACAAGCCACAAATACTGAGCCCTCATGCTACAGCTACTGAAGCCCACGCGCCTAGAGCCTGTGCTCCACAACAAGAGAAGCCACTGCAATGAGAAGTCTGTGCGCCACAACAAAGTGTAGCTCCCGCTCGCCACAACTAGAGAAAGCTGCAGGCAGCAATGAAAACCCAACACAGCCCAAAATAAAATAAATAAATTTATAAAAAAAGAAAAAGAGCTTGATGGGATACAGAAGAATCATTTTGAATGAAACATAGCAGTTCTTACCTGTTAACCTGAGAGCGTGAGTCTGTTGAACCTTTGAAGGCAAGGCATACTAGGGCATGCCATCTGTGATTCTTCCCAAGGAAACTAAAATGGAAAATATTTCCCGAATGACTTTCCGTATGTGCTTTGATCTGAAGCTTTAATCATGGAGGAGGGAGTGTTCTCCAAGTTACTAAAGTTCAGTGAAAGATGTTTCTAAGGTTCTTTGAATAGTGGAATTTAAAAAATTTTTATTTATTTATTTATTTTTACAAAAGACAAGGCAAGTTAGCAGCTGCTCTCCTTTTCTTGTTACAGTTTTCCCTGTTCAGTGTTTCATCATGTGTGTTTTACTAGTAAGGTCCTAACTCAAAAGTATTCAAGCTCTTTAGCCTTGGACATTAAAGACTATCATCAATAAATTCAAATGGGGTTAACCTTGGAGTGACATCTTCATTTCTATGATAATATACAGTCTGCAAATCCTTTCATATCATTGGCCACAGCATGATCAGGCTCTCATATGTAAAGACCTTGAAACTTTAAATAAGTTACTTCATCTTCAGCTAGTTCAATTCATTTATTTATAAATGGTTTATTTCAAATTCTTTTATTTGGCTCAAGCTGTTGATTGATGTTTCATGTGACCATTTTTCCTTTTCAAAAAGCAGGAAGATAGCTGGGACATAACTTCTCAATAGCCTTTTAATATGAAAGCCTATTTTGTGTATAGCTATTGCTGTAATCACCTGTGCATGACTGAGCTTAAATGGTTTGCAGACCTTGCTGATGGATTACAGAACAAGCAATGACCTGACAATTTTTTTCTGGAGGGATTAGATGACTTTCCACTGTGGCAAATTATACATTTTGCCCCTTGTTTCACTCTTCCTTGGGTGCTGTTTGGTGATTAATTTTATGGGATGTAATTGGAAATCCCCTAGATGAGCTGCATATGGTGGCTGGTACCTTCTGGTAAAAATGATATTCTTTTCCAGTAATGATGGACATGGGATAGGAGCTGATGGTCTGGTAGTAATGTATCTATTTCTAAAAGGAAGGCTGAAGAACTCAGTTAAGAAGTAACTCCAGGCCCTTTCGTCCTTTAATTGTCCTGTTTGCAGGTCCATGGAATTATGTAGAGACCCCCTCAGGCTGTATTGATGTCTACCAGCCAAGCTAGGGCAAGCTCTGCACCTTTTTGTTTCACCAACTCATCTTATTGACAGTTTTTTGCTTTATGTTTTTTGGCCAGTCTATTAGGGCAAAGCTACTGTTAGAAGTTTGTCTAACACAGGATTTATGATAATCTGAGTCCAATATCTTAAAACTATGTGCAGAAAACAACTTACAACCTTTTATCTTGTTGCCATAAAAGATAAAATTTCATATATATATATATATATATAGTAAATATATAAAATATTTGATTTGATCTGATTTTCTTCTAAGGAGCCAGTCTTTGAATTCAAAATTTAACACTCTTACAGCTTCCTAAAATGTATGAGGAAGGAAAAAATTGGGTAATGAAGGGAGACAGAGATTAGCAATATAACAAATAATGAACAAAGTTTGGCTTTCTTTCTTTCTTTTTTTTGGTGAAAGCAGTGTATTCACAGGATCCAGAGTCAGGCTACGTGCTGTGAAAGCTGAGGCAATTAACAAGATCCTTGAAAGCCCTTGTAAAATGAAAATAATAATGTACCTACCTCAAAAGCTTATGGAACTTGTGGTGAGGTTTGAATGAAATGATCCATGTAACTTGCTAAGTGTAGTGCAGAGTAAATTTTCTAGAAATTTGGGCTACTATTATATGTTCTTGAGACCATACAAAGCACACTGTATGAAGGAACTCATTTCCCATTTTGTATGAAGAAACAGATACTTTGTAAAGTTAAGTGAAATTTACAAGGTCACAGCTAATGAGCTCAGTCTGTCTCATATCAAAATAATATACTTTAACTATAATTTTATATTTAATGCTTTACATAGTTGTTAGATAACTTTTTCCCACAGTTTTATCAGGAAATTGAGATCAGAGGGTTTTTATAAAATGTTAAAGATTCTCAAGTTACTAAGTCACAAAGCTGAGACTTTAATGTTGTTCTCCCCAGACTCCACAGGTCCATCACCTTGCTTCTCTGTATATCATGTGGGATTACATGTTTCAGGAAAGGGTTTATGTACGTAAACAATGCTTTTCCATTAGTTTTCTATTCTCTCTTCTTCTAAAATCTATATTTACTTAACAGTCAAGTGACGGTTGAAAGAAACAACCTTAAAAATAAATAAGCAAAAATAGTCAGAGGGCAGAGAACAGAAGCAAGAACTACAACCCTGCAGCCTGTGGAACAAAAACCACATTCACAGAAAGATAGACAAGATGAAAAGGCAGAGGGCTATGTATCAGATGAAGGAACAAGATAAAACCCCAGAAAAACAACTAAATGAAATGGAGATAGGCAATATTCCAGAAAAAGAATTCAGAATAATGATAGTGAAGATGATCCAGGACCTCGGAAAAAGAATGGAGGCAAAGATCGAGAAGATGCAAGAAATGTTTAACAAAGACCTAGAAGAATTAAAGAACAAACAAACAGAGGTGAACAATACAGTAACTGAAATGAAAACTACACTAGAAGGAATCAATAGCAGAATAACTGAGGCAGAAGAATGGATAAGTGACCTGGAAGACAGAATGGTGGAATTCACTGCTGCTGAACAGAATAAAGAAAGAAGAATGAAAAGAAATGAAGACAGCCTAAGAGACCTCTGGGACAACATTAAACGCAACAACATTCGCATTATAGGGGTCCCAGAAGAAGAGAGAGAGAAAGGACCCGAGAAAATATTTGAAGAGATTATAGTTGAAAACTTCCCTCACATGGAAAAGGCAATAGCCACCCAAGTCCAGGAAGCAGAGAGTCCCATATAGGATAAAACCAAGGAGAACCACACTGAGACACATAGTAATCAAATTGGCAAAAATTAAAGACAAAGAAAAAATATTGAAGCAGCAAGGGAAAAATGACAAATAACATACAAGGGAACTCCCATAAACTTAACAGCTGATTTCTCAACAGAAATTCTATAAGCCAGAAGAGAGTGACTTGATATACTTAAAGTGATGAAAGAGAAGAACCTACAACCAAGATTACTGTACCCGGCAAGGATCGCATTCAGATTCAATGGAGAAATCAAAAGCTTTACAGACAAGCAAAAGCTAAGAGAATTCAGCACCACCAAACAAGCTCTACAACAAATGCTAAAGGAACTTCTCTAAGTGGGAAGCACAAGAGAAGAAAAGGACCTACAAAAACAAACCCAAAACAATTAAGAAAATGGTCATAGAAACATACATATTGATAATTACCCTAAAAGTAAATGGATTAAATGCTCCAACCAAAAGACACAGGCTTGCTGAATGGATACAAAAACAAGACCCATATATATGCTGTCTACAAGAGACCCACTTCAGACCTAGGGACACATACAGACTGAAAGTGAGGGGATGGAAAAAGATATTCCATGCAAATGGAAATCAAAAGGAAGCTGGAGTAGCAATACTCATATCAGATAAAATAGAATTTAAAATAAAGACTGTTGTAAGAGACAAGGAAGGACACAATGTAATGATCAAGGGATCAATCCAAGAAGGAGATATAACAATTATGAATATATATGTACCTAACATAGGAGCACCTCAATACATAAGGCAACTGCTAACAGCTATAAAAGAGGAAATTGACAGTAACACAATAATAGTGGGGAAATTTTAACACCTCACTTACACCAATGGACAGATCATCCAAACAGAAAATTAATAAGGAAACACAAGCTTTAAATGACAAAATAGACCAGATAGATTTAGTTGATATTTATAGAACATTCCCTCCAAAAACAGCAGACTACACTTTCTCCACAAGTGCGCATGGAACATTCTCCAGAATAGATCACATCTTGGGTCACAAATCAAGCCTTGGTAATTTTAAGAAAATTGAAATCATATCAAGCATCTTTTCTGGCCACAGTGCTATGAGATTATAAATCAATTACAGGGGAAAAAACCGTAAAAAAACACAAACACATGAAGGCTAAATAATACGTTACTAAATAACCAAGAGATCACTGAAGAAATCAAAGAGCAAATCCAAAACTACCTAGAGACAAATGGCAATGAAAACACAATGATCCAAAACCTATGGGATGCCGCAAAAGCAGTTCTAAGAGGGAATTTTATACCTATACAAGCCTACCTCAAGAAACAAGAAACATCTCAAATAAACAATCTAACCTTACACCTAAAGGAACTAGAGAAAGAAGAACAAACAAAACCCAAAGTTAGCAGAAGGAAAGAAATTATAAAGATCAGAGCAGAAATAAATGAAATAGAAACAAAGAAAACAATAGCAAAGATCAATAAAACTAAAAGCTGGTTCTTTGAGAAGATAAACAAAATTGGTAAACCATTAGCCAGGCTCATCAAGAAGAAGAAGGAGAGGACTCCAATCAATAAAATTAGAAATGAAAAAGGAGAAGTTACAACATACACCGCAGAAATAAAAGCATCCTAAGAGACTACTACAAGCAACTCTATGCCAATAAAATGGAAAACCTGGAAGAAATAGACAAATACTTAAAAAGGTATAACCTTCCAAGACTGAACCAGGAAGAAATAGAAAATATGAACAGACCAATCACAAGTAATGAAATGGAAACTGTGATGAAAAATTTTCCAACAAACAAATTTCCAGGACCAGATAGCTTCACAGGTGAATTCTACCAAACATTTAGAGAAGAGCTAACACCCATCCTTCTCAAACTCTTCCAAAAAATTGCAGAGGAAGGAACACTCCCAACCTCATTCTATGAGGCCACCATCACCCTGATACCAAAGCCAGACAAAGATACTACAAAAAAAAGAAATTACAGACCAATATCACTGATGAATATAGGTGCAAAAATCCTCAACAAAATAGTGGCAAACAGCATCCAACAACACATTAAAAGGATCATTTACCATGATCCAGTGGGATTTATCCCAGGGATGCAACGATTCTTCAATTCACGCAAATCAAACAATGTGATACATCATATTAAAAAATTGAAGAATAAAAACCATATGATCATCTCAATAGATGCAGAAAAAGCTTTTGACAAAATTAAACACTGATTTATGATAAAAACTCTCCAGAAAGTGGGCATAGAGGGAACCTGCCTCAACATAGTAAAGGTTATATATGACAAACCCGCAGCAAACATCGTTCTCAATGGTGAAAAGCTGAAAGCATTTCCTCTAAGATCAGGAACAAGACAAGGATGTCCACTCTCACCACTATTATTCAACATAGTTTTGGAAGTTCTAGCCATGGCAATCAGAGAAAAAAATGAAATAAAAGGTATACAAATTGGAAAAGAAGAAGTAAAACGGTCACTGTTTGCAGATGACATGATACTATATAGAGAGAATCCTAAAGATGCCACCAGAAAACTACTAGAGCCCATCAATGAATTTGGTGAAGTTGCAGGATAGGAAATTAATGCACAGAAATCTCTTGCATTCCTATACATTAATGATGAAAAATCTGAAAGAGAAATTAAGTAAACACTCCCATTTACCATTGCAACAAAAAGAATAAAATACCTAGGAATAAACCTACCTGGGGAGACAAAAGACCTGTATGCAGAAAACTATAATGCACTGATGAAAGAAATTAAAGATGATATCAACAGATGGAGAGATATACCATGTTCTTGGATGGGAAGAATCAATATTGTGAAAATGACTATACTACCCAAGGCAATCTACAGATTCAATGCAATCCTTGTGAAATTACCATGGCATTTTTTATAGAACTAGAACAAAAAAATCTAAAAATTTGTATGGAGACACAAAAGACCCCATAGCCAAAGCAGTCTTGAGGGAAAGAAATGGAGCTGGAGGAATCAGACTCCCTGACTTCAGACTATACTACAAAGCTACAGTAATCAAGACAATATGATACTGGTACAAAAACAGCAATATGGATCAATGGACCAGGATAGAAAGCCCAGAGATAAACCCACAGCCCTATGTCAACTAATCTATGACAAAGGAGGCAAGGATATACAATGGAGAAAAGACCGTCTCTTCAATAAGTGGTGCTAGAAAAACTGGACAGCTACATGTAAAAGAATGAAATTAGAACATTCCCTAATACCATACAGAAAAATAAACTTAAAATGCATTAGAGACCTAAATGTAAGACCGAGGACTATAAAACTCATAGAGGAGAACATAGAAAGAACACTCTTTGACATAAATCACAGCAAGATATTTTTTGATCCACTCCCACAGTAATGGAAATAAAAACAAAAATAAACAAATGGGACCTAATGGAACTTCAAAGCTTTTGCACAGCAAAGGAAACCATAAACAAGATGAAAAGACAACCTTCAGAATGGGAGAAAATATTTGCAAATGAATCATTGGACAAAGGATTAATCTCCAAAATATATAAACAGCTCATGCAACTCAATATTAAAAAAATAACCCAATCCAAAAATGGGCAGAAGACCTAAATAGACATTTCTCCAAAGAAGCCATACAGATGGCCAAGAAGCACATGAAAAGTTGCTCAACATCACTAATTATTAGAGAAATGCAAATCAAACTACAGTGAGGTATCACCTCCCACCAGTTAGAATGGGCATCATCAGAAAATCTACAAATATCAAATGCCTCAGAGGGTGTGGAGAAAAGGGAACCCTCTTGCACTGTTGGTGGGAATGTAAATTGATACAGCCACTATGGAGAACAGTATGGAGGTTCCTTAAAAACTAAAAATAGAATTACCATATGACCCAGCAATCCCACTACTGGGCATATACCCAGAGAAAACCATAATTCAAAAAGACACATGCACCCCAATGTTTATTGCAGCACTATTTACAATAACGAGGTCATGGAAGCAACCTAAATGCCCATCGACAGATGAATGGATAAAGAAGATGTGGTACATATATACAATGGAATATTAATGAGCCATGAAAAAGAACTAAAGTGGATCATTTGTAGAGACATGGATGCATCTAGAGTCTGTCATACAGAGTGAAGTAAGAAAGAGAAAAACAAATATTGAATATTAATGCACATATGTGGAACCTAGAAAATGGTACAGATGAACTGATTTGCAGAGCACAAATTGAGACACAGAAGTGGACAACAAATGTATGGACACCAAGGGAGGACAGTGGTGGGGGGTGTGGTGGTGGTGGTGGGATGAATGGGGAGATTGGGATTGACATGTATACACCGATTTGTGTAAAATGGATAACTAATGAGAAAATAAATAAATAAACATTAATAAAACATAAATAAGCAAAAGTACTAATGAGATGCTACTGCACGATTACCAGATTAGCTACAAACTAGAAAGACTGACAATACCAAATGTTGGCAAGGATGTGGAGTAACCAGAACTCTCACACATCGTTCGTGGGAGTGGAAATGGTACAACTGTTTTGGAATAAGATCTGATAGTTTCTCTTAAATCTAAATATATACCTACCCTTTGACCTGGCAGTCCTAATCCTGGGTATTTACCTGAGATAAATAGAAACTTATGTCCAGAAAAAGACTTTATAAAAATATTCGTAGCTGCTTTATCCATAATGGCCGCAAACTGGAAAAAGCATAAGCGTTCATGAATAGAGACTAGATGAACAAACTGAAGTATAGTCATAACAGAATGCTACTTAGCAATAAGAAGGAAAAAGTTACTGTTATATGTGACAACACGGGTAAATATCACACATCATGCTGAGTGAAAGAAGCTTTACACAAGAGTACATATTGCTTGATTACATTATATGATGTTCTAGGACAAGCAAAATAAATCTATGTTGGTGCTTCCCTCCCCCAAACACAGTGACCTGCTTCTCAGGGGTGTTAATGCGAGAGACCTGCAATTGTTAAAGGAAACACCTGTGTATCATGTAGACAACTGTGAAGGTGTCTCTTTAAGAGACCTTGGTTTCTCTAGGGAGCTTTTTGGTGGAGGAATGAATGACTTATTATTTATGTCCACTCTGTGGGAAATTCTCCCTGCAACTTGAGTTATCTAATTAGAAAAGCCAGTAGGAAATTTGCTCCAGCGTTAGCTGAAGTGATCCATGACACCACTTCAGACTTGGAATGCATTCAGGCCAGCTTGAACTCACTGGCCTGGGTTGTTTTGGATGATGAAATTGCCCTTGATTTCTTCCTTGTGGGCCAAGGCAGAGTCTGTGCAGTCACTAGTACATCCTGCTGTATATGGATTAATGCTTTAGGAAAAGCAGAAAGGGCAAGACAGAGACTTAATGAGAAAGAAAGTTACGTGGCTATGTAATGTAAACTCTGGTGGTTTATCAGCGTCGTTTGTCTGCCTGGGTCTGGGACTCTAAGGGGGGCATGATCAAAAGCAGTACTGCTTGAAGTTCTGTTGACAGTAGCCTTAATTAAATGCTGTGTTAGACAGATTGAATGGACTTGTTCCCAGCCACTAAGTAGTGACTGACAGAGTGGTGTACTAATGGGGCAGTTCACCAGAAGCCAACAGAAATGAGTAGAGAGTAGAGATTTGTAAGACAATTGTCCATGTATGTCTTGTATTTCAGCATGTATTAAGAGTGAAACATCAAGCTTCTTTGTTCCAGATCATCTTTTCAAGGATGTAACACAGCATGCTTACTGCCTATTATAAGATTCAGGTTCCTTAAGGCTCTAGGATTAATCTTGACACTAGCTGTTAAAATGAGGCAGAACTCAGGCTGATTGGTGAGGAAGTCATCCTACTCAAATGAGAGTCAGCAACAATCTAGGCACTGTTTATGCAGCTGTATTCAAACCCATTCCCCATGTTTTCCTCCTTAGTAAAAAATGCTTTGGAGAACTATTTATTGTCCCTAGCCCATGCAATTTGATTAATATGTTCACTACCAATTCCCATAGACTTCCCTCATATTTTGTTAAACACCCTTATCCTTTCTCTTCTAAAAACCCGTGTGTGTTAGCACTCCATCCTTGTTGTCAAAATTATCAAGAATATAAAAGGTTTGAGATTTTACCCTACTTGCAAGCTAACAAGTTAACATGGCACAGTTTCATGGCTCCTCGTAGAAGACATGAAACTGCTGAGTCAGAGATAAAGGATTTTTATTACTCGCAGTAATAGCAGTAGCCAGAATATCAGCATTTCTCCTAATTCCCATAGTGAAGAGAGGCAGATGATACCTGAACATGCAGTAGGTTGCATTTTAGGAAAGAAATCCTGAGCTTAAGGTGAATCCTGAATCTTTTATAATGGGAAATTAACATACTTGCCTTCTGCTCCAGAGGAAGACACTGTCTCTGTCTTTCAAGGCTGTTCATGATGCAAAAATACTCAAAGATAGTCCAGAGTAAATAATTCATAGCTTACAATGTGTGCAAAAAAGTCAGACACCTATGGAGAATTGTTTCCCAACAACAGTCATCCATACAGAGTTTCACAGTTCCATGACCTGTTGACATCAGTGAACTTCACCTCCCTTTTGTTTCACCTCCCTCTCCCCACAACTCTCCACTTGACTTTGGTCTCATCTAGAAAAGTTCTCTTTCTGTAAAAACTTAAAACTCTTTAATGTCAATCTCTGACCAGAATCTCCCCACCTCTTTCTTCCTCAACAAGACTAAACATTCTGAAATTTTATCAGGCTTTCCATCCCTTCAGCCACCCCTTATTTTCCTAGTCTATCTTCCCTTCCTGGTTTCACCCCTTTCCCTTCTCAGCCTAAGCCCCAATTACTCTTTCTCATCAGAGTCCTCAGTGCCTTTGCCCCTCTTCCTTCTGTTACACTCGTTTTGCCACTTTTACAACTCTGGATTACCTACCACTTCCTTTCTCTGTTTCTGAGGCCAAGCTTTCAAACAAATGTGGAGAAAATTGACCTTGTCAACAAAAGCATCTAAAACGATGATTTCTAATTTCAGCAGCTTCAGTCCATCTTCCTAGTTCGACTTCTTACTTGTAAAATATTTTGGAGAGATGGTAAACACCACAGCAATGAAACCTGGAATAGGCCTCAGATAATGGGCACAATAAAATGTTTATTATAGTGCTAGCAATAAATATGTGGCACTTTTCAGTCTTACGTCTACCTGTGTAATGGACCAAAAGTATTTTAAGTTTAGTTACTAAAGTGAAAACAATCCTTTCTCAAAGGTAGATTAAAATGTAGCCCCAGGGCTTCCCTGGTGGTGCAGTGGTTGAGAATCTGCCTGCCAGTGCAGGGGACACGGGTTCGGGTTTGAGCCCTGATCTGGGAGGATCCCACATGCCGCGGAGCAACTAGGCCCGTGGGCCACAACTACTGAGCCTGCGCGTCTGGAGCTTGTGCTCTGCAACAGAGAGGCCGCGACAGTGAGGGGCCTGCACACCGCAATGAGGAGTGGCCCCTGCTTGCAGCAACTAGAGAAAGCCCTTGCACAGAAACGAGACCCAACACAGCCAAAAATAAATAAATAAAATTTTAAAGAAAGAAATCCTGAATGCTAAAAATAACTTAAAAAAAAAAAAAAAGCTAATTGTTGAAAAAAAATGTAGCCCCAGATAACGTACTTGATCTATATTTTGGTTATCTTTGCTCAATTTCAGTCCAAGTTCAGGGAAGCAACTTTGCAAGGTGACTTGCAAATTTTACTGTTTTTTGTGTTATTTTCCATTAGACAGCTAAACACATTCTGAGTGTCAAGAGCTTTTGCCATTAAGGTGGGTGAAGAAAATATGACAGTGAATACCCTGATGATTGTTTTAGTTTATGATGCATTTCAAGCTGTGCCTCTCTAACAGTGAAATCCTTCAGCATTTTTTTAGTGGGGGTGAAGTTTAGGAAACTAAACTTCTGTTTTAAAGAGAAGAGTCACATTTTATGTCAATTCGTGAAAGTGTAGAGTATGGTGGGTTATAGGAGGAAGACCTGAAATTGTACAATGGATAAGCATTTTGACATTCTTTATGTTGTCTCTTCCTGAGGGCAGTTCTTAACATCAAATCTGTACAGCATCAAATTTCTTACTCAAAATCAAATAGACAGACACGATCTAGTAGGCTTCCGATATTTACATTCAGGATAATTATTGAGCAAAAAATTGAAAGGTAATAAAATAGGAAATGTGTCAAACTAGGGCAAAAAAAGGAAGTCCCCAGTCAGAACGAACATAAGAAAACCTGTGTGATTAATACACAAGAATGGACCTAAAAATGGGTTGTGTTGGGGAGGTTTTATTTGTTAAGTTTTCTTGAAATTTTTCTTTTTTTCTTCTTTTTTTCGATAGAAGCAATGTTAAATATAGTAGATTTCTAGTCTTGGAAACAAAAGCCTGTTTAACTTGCTGTGAATCTGAACCATAAACAATACAATAGTGTCAATTCATTGAGAGACCTTAAAATATTGATAACTGTGAGTGCTGCTTCCCATAGTTGGGGGAGCTTTTAAGGCCTGACTGCTACCCCTGGCCCCTGCATTGGTTTAGGTGAGCTGCTTAAGCTTTGTGGGTATGCTTGAAATAAAGAAGGCGGATTTGATAATCTTTAAACTCACTTCCAGTTCTAAAATTCTTTTGTATTCCTATCCCTATTCCTATTCTCTTCCCTTTTTAGAAACATGAAGACCTTACAGAATTCTTCAGAAGCAATTCTCTTTTCTTCCTGCTGGCCTTAGGGAAAAAAAAGTAGAAAGTCTCTCTTTTATCAGAATAGATTTTAGGTTCTCATTTTGTGGGCTATTATGTATTTGTGTGGTATTCACCTTCTTTATGCTCCTGAAATAATGGCAAAACCATGTTTGTGCTCCCACAGTTTCCTTTGATAAAGATAAAAGTAGATTGCAGGAAGCTGTGATCATCTCAGTGACAGTCTCTTGGGTTTTCCTGCAGTAACTTATTTCAGAAAAGCTGAATGATTTAATGTACATTAATTCACGGCTCACACAGGCCTGTCTGAGAAGTGGGAATGGCTGGTATGTTACCATTAGTGTTCTTACAGACAGGCAAAGAGGAGGTACCAAAGTGAAATGGAATGAATTTAATCTGACTAAAAGGCATCTTGGGTTTTCAGTCCCTCCTTTGTGGGAAGAGAACACCCAGTGCATGTCCCCACACAGCACTTAGCACATCACATTGCTTTTACTTATTCATGGGTCTTTCTCACCCACTAGACTGTGAGTTTTACAAGGATGCTGACTAGCACATGATGAGCCCAGCAGTGTTGTTTCCTGAAATGACATGGAACTTACCCTGTGTAGCCCTGGTTCTTTGTTGAAGACCTAGTTTTGCAGATCTTTGATATATTTACCAGGGATAGATCCCTGAGACCCCCATCAAACCCCTAAATTTCAAAGCATAGGAATATCTGCACAAATAATTGACTTTCTTCAGAATCATATTTTTGTTTATTTTGTGCTACAACTTAACCATCTTTTCAAATTTGATTAAATAAAGCTTTCTCTCTTACTTGATGCCTATTATCCCCAAAGTCACAAAATTTTATTACTTTGAGAGTAACTACAGGTATGAAAAAAAATGTCAGGTTGAGATGCAAATTATATACATCAGATTTTTAAATTCTTGGCATAATGATGCTATTATTAGTAATACTTGCCGCTTCCTCCTTTGTGCCAGGCACTGTTGCTTTACATGTATTTTTACTTGTTTACTTCTCAAAATAACCCAGTGAGGGTAAGTATCATCCTCATTTTCCATATGAGCAAACTGAAAATCATAGATTTAATTTAACTTTGCACAAAATCAACAGCTAGTTAGAGGCAGTAGGCTTCAAACCCACATATTCTACATTTAAAGTCTCTGCTCTTAACTGTGTTTAATTGCCTCTGGGATTTAAATTAATTTCATTTTTTTCACATTAAACAGTTTGGAACGAAAGCAATAAAATTTTAACAAAGAATTCTTGAATCCTTTGATGGGAGCCCTAATAAGTAGGCCAAAGTTTAGTTGTAGATGATCGTTTCTAGAGAGCGACTAGCAATGACTTACTGATCTTTATGCAGCTCTTTTGATTATTTGCAGGCATGCTCTCATAGGTTTCTGATATGTAATTATTAGTCATTTGGTTGAGGCATGAATTTGAATCCTAAGTACTTTGTGGTGTGTAGGAAAGAGTCAATTGCATGGTAAATATTTACTGTTTTGGCTGCTGGGCATTTAATTCTTCTTGGTAAGGAACTCTGAATGAGCTTCAACAGAGCCACTCCTGCCGCACTCTTGTTCCCTGTACTTTCAGTGAAGCAGCTCAAATTCCTCTATTCCTGGGGTAGAACATGTAACCTCAGGTTATTCCAATCAGTTACTTCTCCTCATTACGGTTATTGGTTCAGAGATGAGCACTGCAACACCTACCAGAGGGGTCTTCACAGCTACACTAGACATTTAAACTCACTTCCATATGTTACCCTGTACTAGTCTACTCAGAAGATTATAGGAGAGAAAACAGCTTGCCTGTGGCATTAGACATGCTTTCTCTGCAAGAGACCTTTTAGCGGTCCAGCATAGCAGTATAGCTCAGGGGCAAGAAAACAAGATCCATATTGCACAGGTGAGAAAGACATGTCCTATAAGAGCCAATATCTTCTGTAACAAATCCATAGGCCTAGCTTCCAGGTTCTCTGTAAGGGAAGTATCAGTTATGAGTCATTGAACTCAGGGGAGCCCAAAGCATGGCAACCTCATCAGCTGTTTAGTTGATTTATAGTTCCTCCAAGTCCTGGTTCAGATTACTAATCAAGCATCATTTTTATTGTAAGAAATGTTGTCTAACAATGTAGTTGACGCTTGACTCTTATCAGATGTCTAGGAGAAGAGAGCTAGACAGTTGACCCAAAGTCAGATTCTCACTCAGAAGGGGAAATGATTTTGTTAACCCTTTATCCATAGGTACTAAATTCAGGGACTATAAAATATGTATCAGGGAATCAGGCTCTATCCTTGCTGTTAGACTTTAACCTGAGAGGATATATCACAGGCAATTTCTGTAGCCACATTACTGTCACCAGAGAAGAGGCTGTCTGAGAATGGACCTAATCCATTGAATTAGGTCCTAATTCAATCCATCCTAATCCTATCCAGATGAAATAGAGCTTGGCAAGAGGGGAAGAAAAACCTGGTCCCGGTGGTTTTAATAAGTTAGGACTAAAAGCTATTCTAATCCAGGCTGCTTCAGTCATTTAAGTCAACAATTTCACTTTTGGCTGAAGCCACTGTGTTGGCCAAATGTAATCTAATACCTGATTGTTAAATGAATATATCTACATTCCTGATCATTTCTGTTTATTTGTATTTGATTGGTGAAAGAGGACAGGTTTTTGTTTTTTTATTAACAGATAAAATGACTTCTGTAAAAATATTGCTTAGTGGGTGGCAAATATGATTCTATCTAATCATATACTAAGATTTACCAGTAAAACAATCAAGTTGAATAAAAATCACAAGAGCTAGAAAATCTCAGCTGAATGGTGGCATTAGAGCTGGGTACCATTTGACTGATTAAACTGATTCACTCATTGCTTTATTCAACAGTTACTGAATATTCTGTGCAGAAAACAAAAGCCTTTTGGCCTTTAGAAAGTAGAAATGACCAGGTTAAACTAGTTTGACAGAATGTTCATCTAAGAAGTGGGAGACCCAGTGCTTAATCTTGACCTTGTGACTGGCTAAATAAGGGCAGAGCTGTGTGATTAACCCTTTCCTTGTTGCTAAGAAATTATACCTGCAAAGCTCCTGGTATCAGGACTGCTGTGCTGCCCAACACCAGGGGTGGCTTGCACGCCATGTCTCTGTGCATATCCCGTCCTAAAGTTCTGTTGTGTGGTGGTTCTACCTAGCACAGCCTCTGCTCACCCATGGAATCTACTAATTAGTGTAGCTGTTATTTTGGACAAGTACAAATCATGGGATAGAATCAGAAAGCAATTGTCTTTGTCTGGGCTGCTATATCCGACTAGGTGGCTTATAAAAAAACAAATTTATTTCTCAGAGTTCTGGAGGATGGGACGTACAAGATTAAGGTGCTGGGAAATTTGGTGTCTGGTGAGAAGTGGTAGAAGGTAACAAATGGTAGAAGGGGCAAAGTGTCTTTCTGGGGCTTCTTTCATAAGGCCACTAATCCCATTCATGAGGGCTCTACCCTTATGACCTAATCACATCTCAAAGGCTCCCACCTCCTAATGACATCACATTGGGGGTTAGTTTTCAACGTGTGAGTTTCCAGGGAAGTGAGGGACACAAAGAGCGAGGGTATAGGAGCAAATTTACTTTTGTCTTCAGTATTCCTTTAAAATTCATTCATTGGAAATATTTCTTTTCCTGCAACTGTCCAAAAAGTCAGGAACTTTTCTGATTATTCATGTGTAATACAAATTGTATTGGTCCAGAAATTAAATTGCCTAATTCCATAGGATTGTCACAATTTCAAACTTGATTTAAAGTGAAAAATTCTGTCCCTGAGCTTGAACTTTCCATGGGCTACTGCATGCAGTTAGAAAGGGAGTGTACTGACAGCTTCTTTCATTCCATGCCTTGTATGTTTACTTTTCTCTCTGTGCCTGATAACCATGATTTCTGACTCCTTTGGGATTTGAGAGGGGTGGTGGGTATGGTGAAGATGTAAAAAGGGCAGGGAAGTTTTATTCTTTATTGGTGCTACAAAAACTTCCCTTGTGTTCTCTGGAGCTTGGTGGGTGCTTGACTCTCTGCTGTGGGACTTATTTGTGGCTTCTTTAGAGGTGCTCCATTTTCTGGAGACCTCTTATCTAGAGCTACCTTGACAAGGGAAGGTGCCCCTTTACTGTACCTTGTCTCTTACAGCTTCTTCAGCCCCTGTGAATTCAGCCATTCACATACAGCTACTTTATGCTGAAGACTCATTATCTTCCTAGCCCACCTCGTAGACAAGACCTAAAATGACCCCACTCTAGTGTTCTCTTGCACATGGCTCCCAGAAAACCCTCTAGAATCTTTCGTTCTGATGCATTCTATGTGGGCAGGATAAATCACCAAACTGCTATCTCACTTTTGTTCTGCCATCAATGCTTCTGGATTTAGGTTTCTCAAGTGTGAGTCAGACATTAATTCAGTCTCTCTCCCACTCTGAAATAGCAGCTATTAGGCTTTCTGAGTACTCCTGTTGAAGCTTTTTCACTAGATTTAAGGCAAGAAAAGACAAATCTTCCCTCGATTTTTAGAAAGGCTGGAGTCCTCAGGATCCAAATAGCTCCATCAGAAAATTTTTTTTTTGTTGAAACTATCTTCACTCTTGATCTTTTATACCCTGAATGTGGGTAAGGGGTTTAAGAGCTAAGTCTAATGTTTTCAAATACATTTCTATAAAAATCTACTTGAGGTAATGAGGTATAATTTATATTTGATTAAATGTACCTATTTTAAGTGTGTAGTTCAATGGGTTTTGACAAATAGGTCCACTCATGTAACATCTGTAATAATCAATACATAGAACATTTTCATCACCCTAAAAAATTCCCTCATGCCCTGGTGAAGTTAACGCACTTCCCCACCCCTAGATCTAGGCAACGAATGATCTACTTTCTGACACTATAGTTTAGATTAGCTTTGTTTGTAATTTCCTAAAACTGAAGTCATACAGTATGTACTCTTTTATATCTTCTTTTGCTGAACATAATATTTTTGGGATTCAACCACATTAATTCATTCATTTTTTTATGAATAGTGCTACATTGTATGGTTGTACCACAATTTGTTTATCCATTCCTGTTTATGGCTACGTGGGTTGTTTCCAATTTTTGGCTATTACAGGTAAAGTTGCTGTGGCACAGTCTGAGGTAAAGGTGCAGGTAAAGGTAAAGATTCTCTCTTTGAGATGCATTCTAGTTTTTCCTTGTTTGAAGCTTTTATTTTGTTTAAAAACATTGCAGTTTTTTACATTGTCACAGAAAAGAAACTGTATTTAATGTTCATCATGTAAATGGCTTATTTTGTTGACTCATGTGCTGTCATGTTTCATATCCCATTGCAGTCCAGACAGTTATAATACATATTTGTCACCTTTGGGATATTGGGCCATTAGTTGTGAATGGGCCCTTTATAACCTTGTAGGAGTGCCCTGGGATGTGGACCTCCCCATCTTTATGTGGAGGTTTTGATCCAGCTCTTCACAGGCACACACAACAAGTGGCTGATAAAGATGAGCCGCCCATACTCTAATGCACTCCAGATCATCCTCCTGGGTGTCTCCAGTCTACTCTTGTGTCTGCCTAGCCATAGACTCTAGGCTACGATTCTTGCTATTAATTCTTTTTCTGCAGTTCTAGAGTTATCATTGCTATTGGTTGTCACGGGTTTAAATTCTTAGCTCTCCTTCAAGGATTTGGCTCAGAACTTCCCTACCTAATAGCCACCTAGGGTAGGTTACTGTCCCCTGGCTCAGTCCAGATTCTAAATTCTACTTGGTCCCAAAAGAGGAGTGTGTTTAGATATAGGTGCTTGAAATCACATCAAATAAGAAAAATGGAAGGAAATGGACATAGTTAGCAAAATGGAAAGAAAAATAAATACAGATAAGATTGCTGTCTTCAAATCTATGAAGGTCTGATGAGAAAGAATCAGTTGATTTCTACCCCCTGCCCCTCTTTGGAGGCATGCTCTAAGGTATAGAACTAGGATCACTGGGTAGAAGATTTGGGAATTATATTTTGTCCTGGCCATTAGAATCAGCTAAAAATTGAATGGGCTATACTTGAGAAGTAGTAAGCTAAATGTCATTGCAGATGTTTTAAAGTTAGCCACTTGGCGAGGATTAATAGAGTGGTTGGATTAAATAATCTTTAAGTTCCTTTTATTTCTGAGATTTTACAGATCTATGAAACATATTCTTCTGAGTGTCTTCTTATAGGAAACGGCTCAGGCATATTGGTGGCTGCTATAATAGCCTTATTTCTTCAACTCCCAGGAAATGATTGGTAGAATACTGGCAGAATTCATTTAGAGAACCAAAAAGATGAAGAGGGAATGTATGAGATGGAAAAGTTACAAAACAAGTAAATAAAACAACCTTAAGATTAAAAATGGCTATGAGTAGGTGATTTTTGATCTTGAAGTGATGAGGTGGGTAGGTCAGAAAACAAACAGCAAATAAACACACAAACCTTAGAAGAAAATGTTAGATGAGTAGATTTCTCTCACCTTAGAGCTGTGGGACAGGGAGGTATCTGAAGTACTGTCAATAGAATCTGATCACTTTCACAGAAAGATCAGATTGGTATCTCTTCTAATTTTTATTTTATTTTGGTAAACCAAGGTCACCTTTTCCATTAAAATGCAGAGTGGAGTTTCTCTTATTAGCTGTCCCATAACATTTTGATAACAACAATGAAAAGACATTCCATGTTTTTACCAAAAGAGCTCCAGGCTAATCAGATTCTAGGGAAATGCTGTACTAACTTTGACTTGGTAATCAAGATGCAGTCACTGAATTGCTTAAGTAGATGAAAAACAGCTTGTTTTCTTTGCTTCCTGTAGTATTCCCAGATCAATTTTTTGAAGCTTCATTAACTGATTTTACACTGTTACAGTTACTTGACACAGAGTTGTTGTACAAATGCTTATTTAACAGCACAATGCAGTTTAGCAATATGCTTTCAAAAATCACTTTTCAGGAGACATGTTGTACTTTATTAGTTTTAAAAGATTAGTAATGTATTTTCATGATTATAAGTGACATCTGTTTTCTAGTTAAGCAAGTTGTGCTTTCTATTCTAAATGCTGCTTTATGGAACTTTCTTTCTTTCTTGTCTCCTCTTGTCTTAAAGGATAGTTTCTTCCTAATCAGCTGAGTTTGGAATTTCATAGTTTGTATGTACCTACAAGTTTTGTAGACATAGCTAATTAATAAAATTAGTGGTTGGGCCTCCTAATTCTGATATTTTACAACAGGGTGCATTTCATTAGCAGCATATCCTCAAGCAGCATAAAGAACCCTGCCAAATGATGCATCAGAGAATCAAGTAATTGCTAACAGATCAACCTTTGGGCCAGAGTGTCATGGTATGATTCCTCCTGGACTTCATCAGTGGTGGAAAGACACTTTGGGCCAGCACATTGGGAGAGTGAGTTTTTTTCATTAGAGAAAGGTAGGCATTCATTCTCTTGAGCACTGCAGATAGGTCGGAAGATAGGATATGAGCTGTTCCTGGGCCTTCACCCAAAGTGGCATTGGTTAGAGTAGCAGCAGTGGCACCATATGTGTTCATGGTAAACCGTGAAAAACCTATTAATCTCAGATGACCATACTGAAAATTTGGTTAATTTACATGTCACTTTGAAAGATCTATTAAAGAATCGGGCTTCCCTGGTGGCGCAGTGGTTGAGAGTCCGCCTGCCGATGCAAGGGACGTGGGTTTGTGCCCCGGTTCAGGAAGATCCCACATGCTGCGGAGTGGCTGGGCCGGTGAGCCATGGCCGCTGAGCCTGCGCGTCCGGAGCCTGTGCTCCGCAATGGGAGAGGCCACAACAGTGAGAGGTCCGCGTACCGCAAAAAAAAAAAAAAAAAAAAAAAAAGAATAAAAGCTAGTTATAGGGATAAAAGCCTCTAGTTTAAAGTTGTTTTTGGTGCTAACCCTCCTCATTTTTTCCATAAGTCCCCCTAGTAATTAAATAATAAACTCCCCTGAACAGGTGAGGATCTCTGTGGTATTAGGACTTCCTGTGGTCCTTGGCTGTATTTCCTTTGCCTTTCCAGTCCCTTGGGAGGAAGGGAGTGAGCTTGCATGCACAGGCTTTAAAATGGACCCCAGGTTGGTGATTGAAAAGCTACTGCTGTGATGGATCTAGATTGGAATATAGGACAAAGCCCAAATTTTTACCAAAGGTGAGGCTATGATTTATGTGTGCCTGTTGGAGGTCTGGTGGAAATGGCCATGGGTGGGGTTAGATGAAATTACTCAATGAAAATAAATGTTAATCGGGAACCTAACTTAGAATACTATATCTTCATTTATCATCATTTTGGTTATCTTTGAATTTTACCTAGGGCAGGAATCTTATATTACATATCTTATTACTCCAAATGCCCAGCACATATCTCTTGAATAGAGCTGAATGTAGCCAAGTGTATCTTTCTTAAATTCCTAGAAAATACTTCCATCTATTAGGGAAATGCTTTAATGAATTTTTGTTTTGGAGATAAGGGATTGGGTTGGGCTCATACTATGCTTGTTTCAGGTGTGTGTGTGTGTGTGTGTGTGTGTGTGTAGTAGAAGCATGAAAAACAAAATAAAAAAGGAAAAAATGTTGCGTATGTTTAAAAAAACATTTTCTCCTAATTTGCAGATTGATAAATAAACAAACATACTCTTTCAAGATAGAATTCGGTGTTCATCGTTTAGTTCATAAGTCCATTATTTTAAAGGGATTTTCCAAATTCTTGTTTTCTAATACCTTCTGAAGCACTTATTCTTTGAACAAAATGCCTTTGGAATCTTTTCACTGAATGTTAATTCTTCTTAAAATAGGAATTTACCTTTTGTTAAGCATCATTTAACTGAAATCCCTAACAAGTCAAAACTTTGATGGACTTTAAATGTAAGACAAAGAAACATATTACATTTCACTTGATGAGACATTATTTCAGAAATAACTTCATGAACCTTAAATTAGATATGTTTAATTATCCCTTCTGTGAGATAGGATTTGTGTCTCATTTGTCCGAGGATGTCTACAGAATCATTGGGGATAAAGGCCTTTCTCATTTTGACAGGTCGTTTTAGGAATTCTGTCAACACAAAGAATGCTAATATTAAGAACATTTCCCCAGAATCTATTCCTTCATAAAGGACTATGATTTAATACCCAAAAGTAGTAGAAAGAAACTGATATGTACAATAACTTTATCTTATCCAATGATAGAACATATATAAAAAATGTTTGGTATAACAAAAGCCTGTTTTTCTTTGGGAAACATTTCCTCAATGTGAGGTTAGTTGGATAACTAATTACCTAATATGATATTAAAACATTGTGGTATTACCAGTTATCAGAAATGCAGTATGTACTGAGTGGCTCAGATGGCTGCTTACTAAAACCACATGCATGGCTACAGTGAAGAAATATTGCAGCTTGTGAAGATTGCCTCACAGTTGATAATAGCACACCTCCTCTTGATCCTCCTTTCTTTTCAACTTTCTACCAGATTTAGAACTAATTCTGCATTGTGTTGGATGAAAGAGATATTTGGTGTAATATAGTCATAACTTCTTCCTAGTTTGAGGTGAGAATCCCTGAGTATTTCAGTAGGCTTGGCTTGGGGCTAATATACAGGAGGGAGAGAATAGGAGAGTGGGCCTGAAAGCTGATTCACAGGGAATGCTAGAAAGGATGGCTTTGGCTCTTGCAACTAATGGATCTCAAGGGAGAAGATAAAGTTTTCAAGAGAGGCAGCAGTTTTGTTATTTAGTGTTGATGGAGCATGGGAAAGTTCTAATTTACATATTGAATACCAAGTACTGAAGGAATGGAAGAGATGCAGCACAGCATAGTAAGAAGAGCCTTATGTCATTCTAGCCTTAGTTTGATCTTTAACTACCTTAGTAATCATGAGAAAGTGCACACTCTGAGCCTCAACTTCCTTGTCTGTTAAATGATTGCTGGTCTATGTGGTGGTCTTAATGTCCTAGGGGTAGCTAGGAAATCTGTGGGGATGTTTATAATTGTCAAAATGATTTGGGGAACTCAATTCACATTTATTGGGTGGAAATCAGAAATACCTAATGTCCTGAAATGGGTAAAAGAGTCCAACACAACAAAAAATAGTCCTGCATCCAGTGAGACTTTTATATGTCCCAGGGAGCATTCATATAGGCAAACAAAACCTGTTTATAATTTTCTGAGAAACAAAATCATTTTACACATATAACAAAGTATTTTCTGCATGGCTTTAAGAAATATAGGTTCAAAATTTAACAGATGTTGTATTTTACCAGAATCGGTAGGTGTATATTGGAAGAAAATTTTGTTTTCTTTGGGATTTTCAAAGAGTTGTTTACTATCGAGGACATGATGTTCCGGCAGCATGTTTCTTATGGAATTTGAGTTGCTAATACTCTTATGTCAGTCTGCATTTGTAGCAGTGACAGTCACAGTGATTTATGTAGAGCTTGTGTCTGACTACTTCATGTTTCCTAGTGTAGTTTTGCCCAAGCATCTACAGTTTGGAATGCATATTATTTATTTTAAATTAATTTCCTTGTCATTCTCCTTTTTATTACAGTATGGGATTATATACACGTATTTGAAATTGTGTGCAGGTTGGCTATATTATCTTTGAATTTCAATTTCAGGAAAATAAAGGGCCCATGATTAAACATTTGATATAAAAAGAGGCGTTGGGTCTGATGGAGTTGAGAACCACTGGATTAGATGATCTTCAAAATTGCTTTCCTTATCAACCTGTGTCCCTAAATAATCTGACTATGGTACATGCTTTCTAATTAGTATATGTCTAGATTTATTCATCTTGTTTTAGTGGGAAAGATAACTTCATGGAAGGGACCAAAAGAATGATGAGGAAATGACCTGGAATCAGGTGAGGTGAGAGAGCAGTAGAGAAGAGTTTGTCTTCTTTTCTCACATTTCATAAACTAAAATTCCCATGATATGCCTGTTACTTGTTACTAACTAGAGTTTAGGATCAAGTAATATATGGTTTTGAATACCATCATTGAATATAAAGCTAAAAAACAATTCTCAAGGTTTTTACATTGCATGAAAAGTTAACATCTCATTCATACACACAAGATCATAGTCTTCTAGAAGCATTACTTCTAATCCATTAAATTGTCACTACGAGTCTTAATACAACTATTGGAATAATCTCTGAAACTTAAAATGTTAATATAAAATATTTTTAATACAAATTATTTTTTGGAATTATATAAGAAATATTACATTATGAATAGTTTGGATTAAAGAAGGTGATACTTCCTTATGCTTCATGTCTCTGTTTAAACACCATTGTCTGGGGGAGGTCTTCCCCACCCTAATGGTCCTACCTAAATTAGGTCCTTTGTGGCACTACTTTTACAAACTTGTTATTTTGAATTCTAGACTTACCTAAGAGTTGCGCGAAGAACAGATTTTTCACTTGCCTTTTACCAAGCTTCCAATATTAGCATTGTATATAACCAATTAAATTAATTAAATGAGAAATTAATATTGATATGCCACTAAACTACAGACTATATTGTTGTATTTCACCAGTTTTTCCACTACTGTCTTTATTTTGTTCCAGTATCCAATCCAGGATGGCATATTGCATTTAGTTGTCATAACTCTTTAGTTGTCTTTGATCTGTGACAGTTCTGGTCTCTCCTTAGCTTTCCTGATCTTGACACTTTACAACAGTACTGTTTAGGTGCTTTGGTAGGATGTTCCTCAACTGGATTTCTCTGTTTTCCCATAATTAAGTTGACATTATGGATATTGGGGAAGAATGACACAGAAATGAGATGTACTTCTCAATGCATCATATCCGGGGATACATGATATTCCATAAGTCTTATTACTGGGGAGTTAACCTTGATCATTTGGTCAAGGTGGGGCCTGTCATGTTCCTCCACTGTAAAGTTACTGTGTCTGACTTTTTAATAACTATTTCGGGTGAGATACTTTAAGTCTATGCAGATATACCCAGCTTCTCCTTAATCTTTCATCAACTAAATTTAGTGTTCTTCAGTGGATCTTACATGCAGCAATTTTTACTGTGGTGGTGTAGTGGTGATTTTTAATTTCTCTTATTTTTTTCTACATTTATTAATTGGATTGTTCTGAAGGAATATTTGTCCCTTGTTATGTTTATTTATTCAATCATTTGTGTCAATTTGGACTCATGGCTACTTATTTTATTCTTTGGCTTAGAATTTATCACTATCATTATTTATATTTTTGCTCAAATTGTTCCAGCTTTGGCCATTGTGAGCTTTCACGTCAATTCCCATGCCCCTTTAACATTTCCCCACATTTTTTCTCTTTCCTTTAAGCATTTACCTATGTTTAAGTATCACAAGATGCTCCAGGTCCCTTTTGTATTTTTCCCTGCCCCAGCAGTGGAATCAACCTCTTCTTCAAGGAGCCCTATATTAAAGGCATGTTTTTATCTGTGGAACTATCATAATTTGATGCCACTCAAGAAGCATGTATTTTTATAATTGTCACTTATCTTGAACTTGACCATTTTATTTTTTGCATTGAAAAGATGTTGGATTTGCTCTATTCTTACAGTAAACTTATGGATTGTTAAATGACTGCCTGCCTCATTAGATATCTAGTAGTTTATACTGTATTATTCTTCTCCTTTTTGCAATTATTTTTGTTTCTCCATCCTTGAATTATTATATAGAATTGATTTCATTCATTCAATGAGTGCCAATATTCTAAGCACTGGAGATGCTTAGAATACAGGAATACGTGCCACAGAAATACAGGAATACGTGCCACAGAAATGTCTCTGCTCCCATAGAACTTCCAAAAAGTAAATGGCTTTCTTAAAAACCAAAACCAAAACTCTTTTTCTGGAAAGTGCATATATGATCACATTTTATAAGCTGTTCTGAATGTACCAGAATTTGCATATCATGAAAGCACCTGAAATAGACCGTTGAAAAAAATATGCTTGTTTACATCTTAAAAACGAGGCTGATGGAGAGGGTGTGGAGAAAAGGGAACCCTCTTGCACTGTTGGAGGGAATGTAAATTGGTACAGCTGCTAGGGAGAACAGTATGGAGGTTCCTTAAAAAACTAAGAATAGCACTACCATATGACCCAGCAATCCCACTGCTGGGCCTATACCCTGAGAAAACCATAATTCAAAAAGAGTCATGTACCACAATGTTCACTGCAGCACTATTTACAATAGCCAGGACATGGAAGCAACCTAAGTGTCCATAGACAGATGAATGGATAAAGAAGATGGCACATATATACAATGGAATATTACTCAGCCATAAAAAGAACTGAAATTGAGTTATCTGTAGTGAGGTGGATGGACCTAGAGACTGCCATACAGAGTGAGGTAAGTCAGAAAGAGAAAAACAAATACCGTATGCTAATACATATATATGGAATCTAAAAAAAAAAAAAAGTTCTGAAGAACCTAGGGGCAGGACAGGAATAAAGATGCAGATGTAGAGAATGGACTTGAGGACACGGGGAGGGGAAAGGGGAAGCTGGGACGAAGTGAGAGAGTGGCAGGGACATATATACACTACCAAATGTAAAATAGATAGCTAGTGGGAAGCAGCCGCATAGCACAGGGAGATCAGCCCGGTGCTTTGTGGCCACTTAGAGGGGTGGGATAGGGAGGGTGGGAGGGAGACACAAGAGGGAGGAGATATGGAGATATATGTATATGTATAGCTGATTCACTTTGTTATAAAGCAGAAGCTAACACACCACTGTAAAGCAATTATACTCCAACAAAGATGTTAAAAAGAAAAAGCAAAAAAACAAAGCTGACATGAGAACTATTATTAACTCTTAACCCTAATGTAAACATCACCTTTCTAAACTAAGTCTAAGACTTCCTGGCTGGCTCTCAGTGCTCCTCTCGATGTCCACACCCAGGCCTGTCTTTCCCACATGTGTTGGTGAGATGCTGGTATGGGCATCACCAGATTAATAAGATTTGCTTGGAGACCTAGCCATGCTATTAGCTATGTGACTTGAGGTCACTTAGTTTTTTTGATTCTCTATTTGCTTATCTCCAAATGTAAATCTAATTAACATTCTAGATATGGGGATTAATGAGATAAAATTCATAAAGATATTCCCTAGAGGAACAAAAATTAACATTAGTAAAATCTCTATGATGTTATGTAAGTCTTTTAGGAAGCAGCTCTAATAGGAAAGTTGTGGGAAATAGATGGGATCTTTTAAAATTTTCCAATTCATGACATGTGGATGAGTCCATATATACCCAAAGCTGATCCTGAAGTGCCTTCATAACCTGATCTCTTCAGTTGCACCTTTGAATGAGGTTTTGTAATAATAGTGCAGGAATCATGTCATATTACTTCTAAGTCGTCAGTACCATTAATGTTTGGCTAATGATATTTTACTAAGTAAATGTTGAATGAAAGCTCTTCCTTCTTTGTACAGAATAATTTGTATTTCCATAACTGTAGAGTGTATGCAGGGGTGAATATGGATACATAAGGGAGGGAGTGGGAATAAAGGGTGACCTGTGGCACCCCCTTCAAATTTCCAAAGGAGAAAAAAATTAACTGAGATTCGATACACCTGTCACAAGTACGGGAAATCAAATTGTGAAACCATTTTAGTTATGTCATGCTTATGCATCTTATGTAATTGTGGGGTTTTCTTGTGGTTTTGAAGAATTACTTATCTGTGTTTATTAAACATTTGTATGCCAGGATAATGAATTCAGATTATTTAGTTGTTTAGAAGAATACATAAATATGCTGATGTCCATTTTCACATTTTGCTAATTATATGTGATTTTTATAATCAATTTCTGTGTTCCCTCATTAATCTGAGTAATCAAATTATAGACTGTGGATTGATGAAACAAGTAATGATTAGCTCCTTTATTAAACCACAAAATTATTTTTACTTACTGAAAAAGTCCATCTACTCCTAGTTCATATTGATTCAATAAACAAATTAGAAAGACAGCAATAGGCAAATGACAAAGTAGTTGAAACAAAAACCATGTGATTATAATTTGCTTCTTAAATTCTAAGGTGTTCATGGGTCATGCCGTAGGGAGATTTTCTGTAAAGCAATAAGTCTATACTTTTTTGAAAATATGGCTCTGTAAATCAGAGTGTTCAGAGTATGCTGAGGGGCCAGAGAAGGGCAGTGTTTATTTAGATGAGGCTCTGTTACTTCCATCTAGATCTCTCTCTTGATTTGCTTAACATTTCATTTGATAAAGCATTCTGGGGAAAAGGAGTTTAAAGCATTATGTAAGTGTGCTTGTATTCAGCAGGGCTTATGAACAGAAGATATTCAAGATTTTAAAAGAACCACTCAAGAGGGTCTGAAACTGCATTCTACATGTCTTCTGAGAATTGCTCTGCAAGGTGCAAATAAAATGGCACATCTCGATTAAGGAATTCAGCGATAAGCAAGCAAGTTCACTCTTCTCTTCCAGTGTAATCATGGATATGCAGTGAGTAAAATGTGGCCTTCTGCTTGTTATATGTTGATGTCAAAAGCTGTGGTATTGTCAGTGATTTTTTGCATGGCGTTATATTCAATACCTTTCTCAGCCTTCAGTGTAAACTGGTGATAAAATACAAAGATGTTCACAGGGGTGAGACAGTCTTGACATTGTTTAGGTATAATGGGAGGAACAGAGTGTTAGGAAGCATCTTCATGTGCCAAATAACCATATACTCTTAGGTCATTGATTATTGAGGTCTAAAATAGTGCATTGCTCAACATGATGTCTTAGCTTGCTTCTGGCTTTAAATTTCTTTGGTTCCTAGATAAGCCAGAATGAGATTACCAGTGATGGGTTTTGAATAATGTTATGTAATATATGTCAACTGTATCCAAACTGCCAGGCGTAATACCTACCTGTCTTTAAGGATTTCATTGTTTCTTTCTGTGAATGATGAGTTGAAATGAGGGTGAAACAGTGTATTGGGAAACTGCTGACCTCTGGACTCCTCTCAGGTAACCTAAGAGAGAGGAAAGTCCAAAGGTCAACAGTAAGTGAAACAAATGGCCAGTGGGGAAGAGAACCTAAAGTCTCTGACATTTTCTAGTATCCAGGTCTCCTGGAACCAAGTGACATTGAAGTCCTTTCCCTTGGCCAATTAGATCAAAGACACTGGCTGCAGCACTCAACATTAGCTCAATAGCTCTTCCATGAGCTTGTCTGTGCTTCAGTTCTGATTACTGGTCACCTTCAGGCTTAGAGGGTCAACAGCACCCTGACGTACCAGTCAGTGGGCACTGCATTCACTCCTGTAGTTCTCTATACGATGCCCATATCTTCATAAATAGTCCCTTTATTAAACTTTCCTCAAATTTCTCTATTTTAGTGTGTCCTGTGTTCTGCCGATACTGATATTGGACAAAGTGAGATTGAGAAAGGATGATGTTTACTCACAGGGTCCAGATTCTCCAATGAGATGTTGGTGTGAGTAAAAATCATACCACGAGGGAGAGTTAGTGGTATTACCAGATGTAGTAGGCTGAAGATGGAACTCAAAGATGTTCGGTACTAATCCCTAGAACATGTGAATGTTATCTTATATGGTAAGAGACTTTAAAGTGTGATTAAGCTAATTACCTTGAGATGGGAAGATTATCCTGAATTCTCCAGGTGGGTTCAATGTAATCACAAAGTGTTCTTATAAGAGGGAAGCAAGAGGATTAGAGTTTGAGCAGGTGATCTGACAACAGAAGCAGAAGATGGGGTGATGCCATTGCAGGAAGTAGAGCATGAGCCAAAGAACACACGGCAGTTTCTAGAAGCTGGAAATGGATTCCCCCCTAGACCCTACAGAAGAAATGCTGACAGCTTGATTTTAGAGCTTCTGACCTACAGAACTGTAAGATAATACATTTGTGTTGTTTTAATCCAGTTAGTTTGTGGTAATTTGTTTTAGCAGTAATAGGAAACTAATACACTGGAGAATGAGATCAACGTTGGTTAGTTTCCACAGATGTAGTCACTTAATTAAAAAAAAAATCTTTTAAACATACCAAAACAGAATAGTATAATGACATCTTCTGCCGTGATTTAAAAACACCCCCTAGGACCCAGCCTCTCTTTATTTGTGGTGAGTATTCATCATTTTATTATTTATTTGTTTGTTTATATTTTGGCTTCCCAGCATCTGAACTTCCTTGCTATGTTTTGAAGAATTTATCATCTTATGTATTCTTGGTAGGGGTAGAGCCTACCTCCTAGGCTGAAGGTCCCAGGTACTTGCCTTCCAAAGATTCCTGGCTACTGGACCTAAGCCCTAGACTCTGCCAAGCAGATGCACTGTGCCATTCTTTAGAATCAGCCACAGGGATGGCAGCTGTAAATGGAGTTCCCAGGAATGGCAGCAGAGGTAGCTGGGGCAAGTCTGAGTTTCTCTGTGATGGCAGCAGTTCACTCACTGCACCAGGTCTGCTGTACAACTGGGAGTTTTGTTGTTAGCTATATAGCTTTGAGCCTAATTTTCCAGACTGAATGATTTTGACAAATTATCTTTGTCCTTAAGTCAGCCTGAGTTGGCTTATTGGTTTGTGAGCCTTTAAACTAAGAACCTGGTTACTGTATACTTTTCTGCTCTGCCATCCTTATTGTGTCAGATTTGACTTTAGGCAAGGATTCCTTTCGACCTCATGATAGCTATAACTGTTGCAGGAGTTATAGACATGATAACCCCCAGAGGGGGAAGAAGTCACCTATATTTATGTTTCTCTCTTAGGAGTGGAGACCCTTTTACCGCAAGCCTCTTAGCCGATTTTTCTCTCACCCCACATCTGGTGCTGGCACATAACACCAGTCAAATCAACATTGTCAGCTACAAATAAAAGTTTCTGTGAAGAATAAATAAGGCAACGTGTGTAAAGCTTTTCACACTGTACCTGGCATATGTGAAGCATTCAAATGAAAACTTCTAATGCTTATAACAAAATCCCTTGGGGAGCTTTGTAGCATCCCTGTAACTCAGGATTCACCCCAGATCTACTGAAATACAATATTTAGATACGGGGCCTAGTTATTCATATTTTAAAAACTTCCTCAGGAGATTCTCAATATATCCTTGGTTAAGAATCACAAAAGAGGAGTGATTGTAGCATTTGCCCTGAGATGTTTTATCCAGGTGTTTTATCCTTCTGCCTAGGTGAAATTTCCTCCTGCTTCTTTCTTTTAGGTCATGGGTTAATTTTAAATGGTTGGCAAATTAAGGACTAAATAGTAAAAGATATCTGTCTTCAGAAAGACCTATTGAAACCAGAGAAAATAAAGGCTTGATTTGACCTTAGACTGAGCTGTTTGCTACTACTCTGTGAAAGGTGGATTGGGTTTCTGGTTCTTCTGAATTACTCAGCTCAGTGGTTTTTAACTTAACTGGTACCTTTTTAATTGGCTGACATTACCATTCAGGGTTTTACCTGGATATCTAGTGCAGGGGCCTAGTATGGGGAATTGTAGCACCAACTGAAAAAATGTGTTTAACTTTGTTTTAGGCCTGGATAACCCTATATTCCTATGATCACTAAATAAACAAAAGTTAAAGAGGTGATTAAAGTCAGTGAAAACCAAAATAAGATGAAAATGGATACAATGACAAAAGCAATCACATCAAAGGATCTCAAGTTTGGAGATACTATGCCCATGTGGAGGGCAACAAGTGTTCATAAAGGGGTTGTGGAGTATTCAGGACATAAGCCAGGTTGTGAGTTAGGGGTTAGTGGGTTAGAAGTTAATAGGAAATGGATACAGTAGCCCTAAACAGTTTTATTACAATGTTTTTTTAATTAGAAGTGAAGAAAGATAAAGTGATTATTTAAGAAGAGAAAGCTTCTTTTTTTTCTTAAGATGTGAGAAGCTTAAGGATGTTTAAAGCTCCTGACAAGGATTCATTAGAGAGGTACCGATGGCAGATACAGAATACCAAAGGAATTATTTTTAGTATAAGTTCTGGTAAAGGTTGGAGGAGCAAGGTTACAGAGCACATGTGGAGGGTTGAGTCTTAGCTGGGAGGAACAGAACCTCTCCTCAGGTCACTGTGGATGATGCTCTTAGATTTTCTGTTTTATGTGAAGTTGAGGGAGTATCTACATGGCAGTGTGTATTTTCTCTGTGAGGTAGAGCGAGAGACCATTTGATGAGACTAAAGGGAGAGGTAGGAAAACTTGAGATTGCAAGACACTGGAGAGAGTTTGAAATATCATTAGGATGATGGGGAAAATGTTACCCAAAGAAAGGTAGTCCTATTTAAAGGTGGTGTTGAGGGCTCAGGTGAGCTGAGGACCACGTATTTGTAGTGACATCAATCTGGCCCATCATCTGTTGTGTGATTTCCTCTAGCAGCACTCAGGTCCCTGGGGGCAGGCAGTCAGAGATGCATATTTGGGTTCATGCAGGTTTGAGGCAAGAATATAAGGTTGAGTTTAGGGTGTTGAAATGATGTTCTATCAGCAGGATAAGGGGTGGAGTGAAAAGCAGAGCAGGCAGAAGGACAAGAAGAAAGAGGAAGCCCTACTGTGATTCAAGAGGGAGAGTAGCTATGCAGAAAGAAATGTGGAAAACTGTAGCTGGAGAGTGGAACACTTGAATCCACGATTTTGCAGGTGATAACCAGATTCACAGTGTGCTTATGGGAATGAGTGGCAGAGGTGTCATTAAAGATGAAGTAGTCAAGAAACCAAGTGGTCATGGTGTTGTACCTTGAAGTCTCCCAGGATAATTTAAAAATTGGGCTGAAAATGAGGATTGCGAGATAAGACTTAACTGAAAACATGTCAGTAAATGAGGGGAAAGGGTTTGGTGGTAGGTAGATGGCAGCAAAGAAGAAGACAGGAGCATGGTTTAGTCAAAAAATGTGAGCCTCAGAGGAGCAGGAGTTTTAATAAAAGTAATAGTCTAGAAGTGAAAATAAGGAACATTGATGACTCTGAATCACTGCTGGATTTTAAGGTACAAGGGATGTGTGAGGGTAAACAGTCTTCCCTTGGTGGTTGTTTATCAACTTTATCATTTGTCCACACCTGAATCTACAGCAAAACCCTTGGCATCTCTTTCACTACAGGGGAAAGTTACTGCCTTCATGGAGAGTCGGTTTCAGCTCAGATGAGAAGGTGGCATGTCCTTTTTTCTCCTCCTCTATCTCTTGTCTATGGGCAATTATATCCACTCCTATGGTTTCAGTTTACATGTAATTGGTGACTCCCAATACTAGATCTCTAGCTCAGGACTGTTTTTTGGGCTCCCTCCAGGCATGTATAACTTACTGCTCACTGAATTTCTCCATTTGCTGTCCCAGTGGCATCTCAAACTCAACATTTCATGACTATCTTTTACCGTGAGATTCACCCACCTCCTGTCTTGCAGTGCTTTACACAGCCCTCTCCTTGATATAGTATAGGTCCTCAATAAATACTTGTGGCATGAATGAATGAAACGTTTGAGTTAGTGAAACACCATGTGTTTTTTCAGAGCAAGCCTCTTTGGCAGAAGTACCTTCAGAATATAAACTGATTACTGAAGGTTAGTTTGCCTTGTTAAGCCTTTCATGGGCTGTCAGGCTGTAACCTGGGGTAATGACATGGGTGGAACTGTTCACTCTGATCAGTGAGACTACATTCCTTTAGGTTCACTTGTTTTGTAAATTAGATTTTTCAGGTCAGCAGTTCAAATGAAAGCTCTCTCTCTCTCTTTTTTAACCACTGCTCTTTGGCACATTCTAATGAGTGCCGTAGCTCCTGAGTTGTTTCTTCAGCATTGGCATCTAATATGAAAGAACTTGAAAGCTAAAGGGAAACCTCGGGGCTCCAGAACAGCAGGTCTGTGCGGTAACACTATCAGCCCTGCTCTTCAGCTGTGCCTTCAGTGAGAAAAAGCTTCAACTACTGCATTGTGCCTGGTGAGGAAGGCTTGTGTGAAGATGTCACAAAGGGAAACAGCGTCAACTTTCATTCTGAACTTTTTTGTGCCACCTTCAGTCAACTTATGTCATGCTGCCTGCTAATGACATTCCCACCTAGGGACTCCATTGTGAGTGATGTCCTTGATGCCAACTCGTACATTCTAGCTAATTCCAAAGCTAGTAAATATTTAGTATCTTTCTCAGAACCAATTAAATGAATGGGAGACATAAAATAGAACTTGCCTTTACCCAAGGAGTCATTCAACCAGAGTTTTTATGACAAATAAGAGATTGGAAACTAAGTAAAATATTGAGAGCTTTCAAATGCATATAGAAGTGATTCAAATCTGAAATTGCCTGAAGTGATTCTCACCTTATCCTGCAGAGGGCTGCCATATGAAGTTACTTGTTTAGATTGGTAGCCTTCATTTGCTAGCAAGGGTATTGTATTTTATTGTTCTTTAGATATTTTGAATTCTAAACCAAAACAACAAGAACAACAACAAAAAATTGTAATGATAAGAAAGGTATTGAACTTTTTTTCTGAATGCTACAGGAAACTGGAATATTGTAAAGTGGAACTCACTGCCTCATGGATGAAAAGAGAGAAAACAGCAGTTAGTCACAAAAATAAAGTGTAGATAGACTATAGGACTTAAAAGTTTTATTAACAACCGTTAAGTTATTGAGTTGGAAAAGGTTGTTTTTGTTGTCATTGGTGATGGTGGTTGGTGCTTTGTTTTTGGGGTTTTTTTTTGGCTAGAGATTGCCAGGACTGAAAAGTCTAACTCCAAGTACTGAACAAACATGCCCTCCCAGACTCATCCATTTAGCAGGTGTTCAATAAATATTATTGACTGGTTTATTGTCCCGATGATCTCGTTTATAAAAATAGCCTGAAAAGGAAATTCCCAGATAATGAATTTCAGTAGTTAACAGTGTTTTTATCTGGAATAGTTCATGAGATCTTAATCAAGGCAGTCTTCATAGTAAACTTCCTGTTCAGGATGTTCTCATGGACTATAAATAAGGTATGAAAAGACGATAAATACGCATTTTTATATTGGTTGTAACACACTAAAAAGTCTCATCCTTGAGTTTTAAGAGTGAACACCCTTTTTTTCTTTAGAAGGAAAATGTATTTTATTTTATTGGAATTTTTTATGTAGAAGTTTGAGATACAAACACATCTTTGGGATTCAGAGGCAGGTTATTGACTTTGAGCCTCATGTCTGGCATTCTCTACCTTGGGAGTCTTGTTTCTGTGCAATAGATACTATGCTGAGTTTATTGTGAATATATTAGAGCATCTAAAGTGCCTATTTTGGACTCTGTTTAACACATTTAATAAGGTCTAACTGTTTATGATTGTGAGTGATGATTATTAGTTCTTGGTGGGGGAAAAAAGAACCAAAATGTTCTGTCCTCTGTCATTAACTCCATGTGGCGTTTGCTGATTGTAACTCTCCCACTTCCTTCGCACCAAGCAGGTGACACGCATGGTGCCGCGGGCTTTATGAGCATTATGGCCTGTGATCCTCACAGCAACTTTAGGAGGGGGTCCTACTCTACTTACTCATTGCTTTGTGAATGAGAGAGCTGCTTAGTGAGGAAATGAGACTCACAAAGGGCACAGGGCCAGTAAAGAGCAGAGCCTCGCCTGACTCCAGAGATTTCAAATGTAGATACCTGGGCTCTATCCCTGGAGATTCTGTTTCGGTAGTTCTGCATTTTTAACAGGTTCCTCTGGAAGATTTTGAAATGGAGGTCACATAGAGTTGAGTTAACAAGATGGAAGTATTTCCATACTTTATCTGACCATTTATTTATTATATATTACTGAGGTTCTATGCAGTAAGCATATGGGATGCAAATGTTAGACAGGTGATATTTAAATGCTCCTCTCTTGGTGTTTTGGGTCTGTAATCTCCATAGTGAGAGAAAAAAGTTATTTCAAGTCACAGCATTCTGGTAGAACCCAGAGTATTGATAGCAATATCAGTCGTAGCCACCTGATTCATATGTCTTTTTATATTGTATCTGGAGGATTTTTCCTAAATGAAGACAACTAAAAGCTATATTTAAATAACTTTATGAATAGGGTTCTGATGACTCATATCAATTTTTCCTTCTCAAAACTCTGTTAAGAGAATAATCTGTTGCATTCAGAATAATCTTAATCAGACCGCTTCTGCAGCTCTGACTCAGAGAACAGTCTGCTGTATTTAGATCTGGCTTTCTCTCCTGGCTTTGTTCAAATGCTGTTAATTTTGCATTTCTTGTTTTACACAAGCTTGCACAGGGCTATAACATCCTGGAGATTTTAGTCTCATTCTTTGTTTCTGTGTTTACTGAGAGTTGTCTTTAAACATGATCACGGTCCTTTGGGTTCTCAGGATCCTGCTACCAAACGGTTACTTAAGAGTGGCCTTTTTTGTTCTTCCTACCTCTGGCTTTGAGCCGAGTGCCTGGTGTATTCCCCTGGCTGTACTTCCCACACTCTCTTCTCTGCCTGGGATGACATGAAGGGTCAGGTCCACTCCATTCTGAGGCTTCAGGGGCATCTTGCCAACTCCCTGTGTTATTCAGTAAACATCCTCATGCCTGAAGAGAGAGTTTAAAGCTCAAAAGGTTATGGGATGTATCACTACGGTAAAATCTAACATCTTTAAAACATGCTTTTCCATTACCAAGGAGAATATAAGTGAAAATATATAGATTAAAAGTAACTTGTCATTTCAGGAAAAGTTTTTGTCTGTTCAGAGAGGAGCATTAAATTGCCTTACATTTTACTTTCTGTTTTCTTATCCAGAGAGATGTCATTGAGATTCATTGGTCCCTGAATCAATTTATACATTACTTTACATTTCCCCACTGCATCTTCTAGAATGGTCCCCGCACCAAAGACACTCACAAATTTTATTGCCCCATTGACTGACTTTTTGGAACATGACACAGGCTGACAGATGTTTTCCCAGCCACCTTGGGATTGTATACCACTGGTAGAAATTATTAACTTGCAGAAATCAGTAGCTTGAGTATGCCATAAGCACTTACATTCAAACACAGGTTTTATTGAAAGGAATTACATGAATTTACTTCAGATGAAGGAACAATTTACTTTTCATTACTTTATTTTATAAACATGAACTTTATAGTTTTCATTGCCATCTTTTTATTGCTTCAAAACACACATTTTATATGCTGCTGACATAAAATTAGCTATACTCCCAATTGCCTAGTGCTCTAAAGCACAATGAATTTGAGACAGACTGGTAAGGTTTTCTGGTCTCTTCTTCAGAGGTCTTTTCTGTGAAGAATGGGAGTAATATTAGAAGAATGAAGACACGTAAATGCTCTTCAATTTTTCTTAAGGGAAAAGTTTTCCATAAATTATAGTCTGGGCAAATAATTCTAGGTAGGATTTTAGAATTAATGATCAAAGAAATGGTTGGTGAATAGCCAGCAAAGGAAGCAATGATTCAATATTCAGAAGAAACATTATCAAATTAACCCAGTTTACTTCTTTGTAGGGTTACTAAATCAGTAGGTTAGGGGAATGCACAAAAGAGTGTATTTGAGCTAAAGCAAGACATTGGCCAAGTCTTTCAAGATACCTTTGGGTTAATATGGTGGATGATTAGCTGAGTGTTAATGATATTAGGTGAATACTTGAAAGGCTGTATCCAGAGATGATTATTTAGTGCAACAGGGTCATTAGGCAATTTTCATAAAGGCATATTTTATGATTCTGTTCTTAACCCTATTATGTTCATTTTTTAATGACTGCCAGTTACAGTGATTAGGGCTCAGAGTGAGATGAAATCCTGCTTCCACCACTTCTTAGAATGCGATCTTGGGCAAGTTGCTGAATCTTTGTAAGCCCCAGTTTCTTCATCTTTAAAATGGTGATGGTAATAGTGTCTGCCTCATTGAGCTCCTGTGAAGGTTAAGTGGGATAAATAATGTGAAGGAGTATCAAAGCACTAATGCGTGGTGAATGCTCAAAAATGTTAGTTATTGCTGTTAACTACTTGGATATGGTACAGAACTCTGAGTCATCAAACTTGTGAGTAGAATAAGCTAGAAGAAAGAGAAGAGCTACTGCATGACAGGATCTTGACTGGTGGCAGATGGCCACACTTATACCCTTGCCCCCTCTCCTTAAATTCCAGTATCCATGTGGGTGACATTTAACAGTGCGAAGTATTATCAGGAATTCATTTAAGGCCCTGAATGCATATCCCAAAACTCAAATGACCAAGTATGTATGTAGGATATATAAAAAAGGATATACAAGAAAGAATGAAGAGCTTTAATTATCAGAAAGCTCAATATGAGTGAGGAGCATGATGTAATCACAAATAAATGAACAATAATATAAATAAAGCCAGTATTAACCCAAGTTGCTACCTAGAAATGAAAATACAAAGGTCACCAGTTACAACTCTCAAAGTGTTTTGTTTCATTCTTGAGCACCACAATTTAACTGACAGATAATCTGGAGTGTGTTCAAAGAATAGTGGCTGAGATGGCAAAAGAACTCAAAACTATGCCACAAAAGGAATATTTGAAATTAAAGGATTCTAACTTGGAGATAAGGAGACATGGATGCTTATGCTGGCTTTTTTCAAAACTCTTAATTTATTGATTCAATGGAAGTTTTTAATAAAGTAATCCCCAATACACTCAGTTCAGGGTTAAATATCACATTTGTATCACTATATATATAATATATAAAGTTCCCTGTGCTATACAATAGGACCTTTTTGTTTATCCATTCTTTTTTCTTTTTTTTAACATCTTTATTGGAGTATAATTGCTTTACAGTGTTGTCTTAGTTTCTGCTGTATAACAAAGTGAATCAGCTATATGTACACATATACACCCGTATCGCCTCCTCTTGCATCTCCCTCCTACTCTCCTTTTCCCACCCCTCTAGGTGGTCACAAAGCACCAAGCTGATCTCCCTGTGCCATGTGGCTGCTTCCCGCTAGCTATCTATTTTATATTTGGTAGTGTATATATGTCCATGCCACTCTCTCACTTCGTCCCAGCTTACCCTTCCCCCTCCCCGTGTCCTCAAGTCCATTCTCTATGTCTGCGTCTTTATTCCTGTCCTGCCCCTAGGTTCTTCAGAACCATTTTTTTTTTAGATTCCATATATATGTTTTAGCATACAGTGTTTGTTTTTCTTTCTGACTTACTTCACTCTGTATGACAGACTCTATGTCCATCCACCTCAATACGCGTAACTCAATTTCGTTTCTTTTAATGGCTGAGTAATATTCCATTGTATGTATGTGCCACATCTTCCTTATCCATTCATCAATGGACACTTAGGTTGCTTCCATGTCCTGGCTATTGTAAATAGCGCTGCAATGAACATTGTGGTACATGACTCGTTTTGAATTATGGTTTTCTCAGGGTATATACCCAGTAGTGGGATTGCTGGGTCATATGGTAGTTCTATGTTTAGTTTTTTAAGGAATTTCCATACTGTTCTCCATAGTGGCTGTATCAATTTACATTCCCACCAGCAGTGCAAGAGGGTTCCCTTTTCTCCACACGCTCTCCAACATTTATTGTCTGTAGATATTTTGATGATGGACATTCTGACCAGTGTGAGGTGATACCTCCTTGCAGTTTTGATTTGCATTTCTCTAATGATTAGTGATGTTGAGCATCCTTTCACATGTTTGTTGGCAATCTGTATATATTCTTTGGAGAAAGGTCTATTTAGGTCTTCTGCCTATTTTTGGATTGGGTTGTAGTTTTTTTGATATTGAGCTGCATGAGCTGCTTGTATATTTTGGAGATTAATCCTGTGTCCATTGCTTCGTTTGAAAATATTTTCTCCCATTCTGAAGATTGTCTTTTTGTCTTGTTTATCGTCTCCTTTGCTGTGCAAAACCTTTAGAGTTTCATTAGGTCCCATTTGTTTATTTTTGTTTTTATTTTCCTTTCTCTAGGAGGTGGGTCAAAAAGGATCTTGCTGTGATTTATGTCATAGAGTGTTCTGCCTATGTTTTCCTCTAAGAGTTTGATAGTGTCGGGCCTTACATTTAGGTATTTAATCCATTTTGAGTTTATTTTTGTGTATGGTGTTAGTGAGTGCTCTAATTTCATTCTTTTACATGTACTTGTCCAGTTTTCCAAGCACCACTTATTGAAGAGGCTGTCTTTTCTCCATTATACATTCTTGCCTCCTTTATCAAAGATAAGGTGACCATATGTGTGTGGGTTTATCTCTGGGCTTTCTATCCTGTTCCATTGATCTACATTTCTGTTTTTGTGCCCGTGCCATACTGTCTTGATTATGTAGCTTTGGATTGTAGTCTGAAGTCAGGGAGCCTGATTCCTCCAGCTCTGTTTTTCTTTCTCAAGACTGCTTTGGCTATCCGGGGTATTTTGTGTTTCTTTATAAATAGTGAAATTTTTTGTTCTAGTTCTGTGAAAAATGCCATTGATAGCTTGATAGGGATTGCATTGAAGCTGTAGATTGCTTTGGGTAGTAGAGTCATTTTCACAATGTTGATTCTTCCAATCCAAGAACATGGTATATCTCTCCATCTGTTTGTATCATCTTTAATTTCTTTCATCAGTGTCTTATAGTTTTCTGCATACAGGTCTTTTGTCTCCTTAGGTAGGTTTATTCCTAGGGATTTCACTCTTTTTGTTGCAATGGTAAATGGGAGTGTTTCCTTAATTTTTCCTTCAGATTTTTCATCATTAGTGTATAGGAAGGCAAGAGATTTCTGTGCATCAACTTTGCATTAACTTTGTATCCTGTGCATTAACTTTGTATCCTGCTACTTCACCAAATTCATTGATTAGCTCTAGTAGTTTTCTGTTAGCATATTTCAGATGATCTATGTATAGTATCATGTTATCTGCAAACAGTGACAGTTTTACTTATTCTTTTCTGATTTGTGTTCCTTTTATTTCTTTTTCTTCTCTGATTGCTGTGGCTGAAATTTCCAACACTGTGTTGAATAATAGTAGTGAGAGTGGACAACCTTGTCTTGTTCCTGGTCTTTGTGGAAATGCTTTCAGTTTTGAGAATGATGTTGGCTGTAAATTTGTCATATATGGCCTTTATTATGTTGAGGTAAGTTCCCTCTATGGCTACTTTCTGGAGAGTTTTTATCATAAACGCGTGTTGAATTTCATCAACAGCTTTTTCTGCATCTATTGAAACGATTTTATGGTTTTTATCCTTCAATTGGTTATTATGGTTTATCACATTGATTGATTTGCATATATTGAAGAATCCTTGCATTCCTGGGATAAACCCCACTTGATCAGGGTGTATGATCCTTTTAATGTGCTGTTGGATTCTGTTTGCTAGTATTTTGTTGAGGATTTTTGCATCTATGTTCATCAGTGGTATTGGCCTGTAGTTTTCTTTTTTTGTGTGACATCTTTGTCTGGTTTTGGTATCAGGGTGATCGTGGCCTCCTAGAATGATTTGGGGAGTGATCCTCCCTCTGCTATATTTTGGAGGAGTTTGAGAAGGTTAGGTGTTTGCTCTTCTGTAAATGTTTGATAGAATTCACCTGTGGAGCCATCTGGTCCTGGGCTTTTTTCTGTTGGAAGATTTTTAATCACAGTTTTAAGTTCAATGCTTGTGCTTGGTCTGTTTATATTTTCTATTTCTTCCTGGTTGAGCCTTGGAAGGTTGTGCTTTTTTAAGAATTTGTCTATTTCTTACAGGTTATCCATTTTATTGGGATATAGTTGCTTGTAGTAATCTCTCATGATACTTTGTATTTCTGCAGTGTTAGTTGTTACTTCTCCTTTTTCGATTCTAATTCTGTTGATCTGAGTCTTCTCCCTTTTTTTCTTCATGAGTCTGGCTAATGGTTTATCAATTCTCTTTATCATCTCAAAGAACCAGCCTTTCATTTTTATTGATATTTTCTATCATTTCCTTCATTTATTTTTCATTTATTTCTGACCTGATTTTTATGTTTTCTTTCCTTCTGCTAATTTTGGGGGTTTTTTTGTTCCTCTTTCTCTAATTGCTTTAGGTGTAAGTTTAGGTTGTTTATTTGAGATGTTTCTTGTTTCTTGAGGTAGGATTCTATTGCTATAAATTTCCCTCTTAGAACTGCTTTTGCTGTGTCCCGTAGGTTTGGGGTCATCGTGTTTTCATTGTCCTTTTTTTCTAGGTATTTTTTGATTTGCACAGCCATCTCTTGGTTATTTAGTAGCGTATTGTTTAGCCTCCATGTGTTTGTATTTTTTACAGTGTTTTTCCTGTAATTGATATCTAGTCTTATAGCATTGTGGTCAGAAAAGATACTCCATATGATTTCAATTTTCTTAAATTTACCATGGCTTGATTTGTGACCCAAGATATGATCTATCCTAGAGAATGTTCCATGAGCACTTGAGAAGAAATTTTATTCTGTTGTTTTTGGCTGGAATGTCCTATAAATATCAGTTAAGTCCACCTTGTTTAATATGTCATTTAAAGCCTGTGTTTCCTTATGTATTTTAAATGTGGATGATCTGTCCATTGGTGAAAGTGGGGTGTTAAAATCCCCTACTATGATTGTGTTACTGTCAGTTTCCCCTTTTATGGCTGTTAGCATTTGCCTTATGTATTGAGGTGCTCCTATGTTGGGTGCATAAATATTTACAACTGTTATATATTGTTCTTGGGTTGATCCCTTGATCATTATGTAGTGCCCTTCTTTGTCTCTTGTAATAGTCTTTATTTTAAAGTCTATTTTGTCTGATATGAGAATTGCTACTCCAGCTTTCTTTTGATTTCCATTTGCATGGAATATCTTTTTCCATCCCCTCACTTTCAGTTTGTATGTGTCCCTAGGTCTGAAGTGGGTCTCTTGTAGACAGCATATATATGGGTCTTGTTTTTGTATCCATTCAGCAAGCCTGTGTCTTTTGGTTGGAGCATTTAGACCATTTACATTTAAGGTCATTATAGATATGTATGTTCCTATTACCATTTTATTCATTGTTTTTGGTTTGTTATTCTAGGTCTTTTACTTCTCTCGTGTTTCCTGCCTAGAGAAATTCCTTTAGCGTTTGTTGTGAAGCTGGTTTCGTGGTGCTGATTTCTCTCAGCCTTTGCTTGCCTCTAAAGGTTTTAACTTCTGTGTCAAATCTGAATGAGATCCTTGCTGGGTAGGGTAATCTTGGTTGTACGTTTTCCCCTTTCATCACTTTAAATGTGTCCTGCCACTCCCTTGTGGCTTGCAGAGTTTCTGTTGAAAGATTAGCTGTTAACCTTATGGAGATTCTCTTATATGTTATTTGTTGCTTTTCCCTTGCTGCTTTTAATATTTTTTCTTTGTATTTAATTTTTGATAGTTTGATTAATATTTGTCTTGGTGTGTTTCTCCTTGGATTTATCCTGTATGGCACTCTCTGAGCTTCCTAGACTTGATTGACTATTTCCATTCACATATTAGGGAAGTTTTCAACTATAATCTCTTCAAATATTTTCTCAGACGCTTTCTTTTTCTCTTCTTCTAGGACCCCTGTATTTTGAATGTTGGTGCATTTAATGTTGTCCCAGAGGTGTCGGAGACTGTCCTCAATTCTTTTTATTCTTTTTTCTTTATTCTGCTCTGTGGTAGTTATTTTCACTCTTTTATCGTCCAGTTCACTTATCTCTTCTGCCTTAATTATTCTGCTATTTATTCCTTGTAGAGAATTTTTTATTTCATTTATTGTGTTGTTCATCATTGTTTGTTTGCTGTTTAGTTTTTCCAGGTCCTTGATAAATGTTTCTTGTATTTTCTCCATTCTATTTCCAATATTTTGGATCATCTTTACTATCATTACTCTGAATTCTTTTTCAGGTAGACTGCTTATTTCCTCTTCATTTGTTTGGTCTGTTGGGTTTTTACCTTGCTCCTTCATCTGCTGTGTATTTCTTTGTCTTCTCATGTTGCTTAACTTACTGTGTTTGGGGTCTCATTTTCTCAGCCACATGTTCGTAGTTCCCATTGTTTTTGGTGTCTGCCCCCAGTGAGTAAGGTTGGTTCAGTGGGCTGTGTAGGCTTCCTTTTGGACAGGACTGGTGTCTGTGTTCTTGTGGATGAGCCTGAATGTTGTCTTTCTGCTGGGCAGGTCCACATCCGGTGGTGTGTTTTGGGGTGTCTGTGAGCTTAATATGATCTTAGGCAGCCTCTCTGCTCATGGGTGGGGTTGTGTTCCTGTCTTGCTAGTTGTTTGGCATGGGGTGTCCAGCACTGGAGCTTGCTGGTCATTGAGTGGATCTGGGTCTTAGCACTGAGATTGAGATCTCTGGGAGAGCTCTCGCCAATTGATATTTTGTGGGGCCGGGAGGTCTCTGGTGGTCCAGTGTCCTGAAGTTGGCTCTCCCACCTCAGAGCTGAGGCCTGACCCCCGGCTGGAGTACCAAGACCCTGTCAGCCACACGACCAGGTACGTGGGGAGTTTCTTGCCTTTTGGGAAGTCTGAGATCTTCTGCCAGCATTCAGTAGGTGTTCTGTAGGAGTTGTTCCACATGTAGATGTATTTTTGATGTATTCCTGGGGAGGAAGGTGATCTCCACATCTTACTCCTCCACCATATTGAAGGTCCTCCCTGTAGCACACTGTTGAGTCTCTTCACAAGGATATTCATCACCTGTGTATTCCCATGATGGTGTCATTTTTCTGAGCCTCTGCAATACCTGGTTGGGGTTGTTTTCATGGACACATCCATATAGTTTAAACATGTATGTTATTACTGGTTTCCCCATTCTCTCCTCTTGCTCCCCTCTGCCCCCCAACACACACATTGAGAAATTAATGAAAACCTAGAGTGGCTCTTGTTACAGTAATGAGTTCCTTGTTACTATATACTGTGTTCAAGTTCAGACTAAACGACCATTTTGAAACTGTATAGGAGATTTAAAGGTAACTTGCATTAGTGGATCAAATTACCTGTAATACCTTTTCCAATCATCTGTTCTAAAATATGAAATAAACATAGAGTATTGCATATTTTAACCATCTGATATTTCATACCTTATGCTGGGGATAGGTTGAAGATATAGTAGGAAGAAATGTATATTTTGGGCTAAATGTTATTCTAATTTTAGATGGGCAATAGGTGTGGGACTCTTTGGTTTACAAACTCATTCCTATTTTACCTAAGTTTTAAAGTATGTAGATTTATCATCAGTAATTAAAGGGGTAAGACTATTCTTTGTTGAATATGGCCAGTTTTTTGAATTTTGGGAGCAAATTTTGCATCTTTCATGATTTTTCTTCCATGACCAAGAGGTCTAATAATACCTGTGTTAATGATATCACATTTTACATTAATTTGGCACATTAACTTTTTTTTTTTTTTTTTTCCCCGGTACGCAGGCCTCTCACTGTTGTGGCCTCTCCCGTTGCGGAGCACAGGTTCCGGACGCGCAGGCTCAGCGGCCATGGCTCACGGGCCCAGCCGCTCCGCGGCATGTGGGATCTTCCTGGACTGGGGCACGAACCCGTGTCCCCTGCATCGACAGGCAGACTCTCAACCGCTGCGCCACCAGGGAAGCCCTGGCACATTAACTTTTATACATATATTTCCATACACATTATCTTATTTAAAAATTCTCCCAGCTGACCTCTTAAGCAGATAATGAAACTGAGACTCAGTTTGATGATTTCCTGAAGTTTCATGGCTAGCAAGGGGCAGATCCAGGACCAAACCCTCATTCTTTTCAGCCGGACTTTAATTCTTTTTCTTTCTTTGACCTAATGGTTTTAGATGTCAGCAATTTTATCAGTGAGAAGGGACTTTCCCTTCAGTTGGAAAAAATTGCCTTTCCCATTCACAGTGTCCTTTTACTTTATTGTGAAGTATATTTGTAGAACAATGCTAGCTTTGAAATGTCATGTCCTTCAGGTGCAGAAATTGTGGCCTACTTGAAGTGATGTCATGATGTTTGCCTGAGGAAGTGGATGTCACTACTTAGGTTATGGAGGCCATGAGTTGAGCCTGACCAGGTAGGCTGCACAGGGAGTTTGGTCAGGTGTATGAGGCATGCCAGGTTCTCTAAGGATGAGGCCTTTATAGCCTATACCTAAGGAACATTTCAGAAATAATGGTCCAGTATGAATGAGTTAAGATCATCTGTAGGCATGGGGATTGGGATGAAGTATTGTATCTGGGACATCTGATGGCAGGTGTGATCTAGTTACAGATATTATGTTTAGAAGTATACCCTGGGGTATGGCCAGTGGGACTCAGACAGTGCAGTGGGAAACAGGAATAGGGGAGAGAAGGTCACGAGAGGGACCAGTGTTGAAATTTACCAGAGTTGAGACCCTCAGCTTGGAAAAGAATCCCCAAGAATATGTAGAGGTTTTGGTGTGATGGGTGACAGCTACATGAAGTCAGAGCAGGATTGGAAGAATGCAGGATCAGGAGGTTAGATGGGCCATTCCAGCTGAAAATTAGCAAAACAATTGATAAATGTGTTTTTTTAGATTTTTACATTGTTTCTAGGTTTTTATGTGTGTTTAAAAATATTAGTACTTTTTAGTATTAAATGATCAAATATTTTACCATTTTGTTTTTTCAACCGATCTAAGTTTGAGCTTAAATGGGAAAATATCATGGAAAAAGCAGACAACATATTGAAACATATTCCCCTTTTTTTTAGTAAAATCATTTTTTAATTTGAAAGTAATACACGAACATGGTAAAATATTAAAACACAGGCTTTTCTAGGGTCAAATTGACATAACAAAAATAATACAAAGATTTTCCAGATTCATGGCTTAGAAATGCTGAATAAAACACTCTAAAGATTTTCTTAAATTCATAGCTGAGCATTCAAGAAAGAAATCCCCAGCTGCCATAAATACAGAGAAAACCAGATCAGAATGTGTGAACTAGTTCTAAGTCTGCTCTATGGGGAGACCTGGGGACAGGACACAGGGCCTTCTGCCTGAAGAAGGCAGAGTAGAAATGAGATCCCAGCAGTGAAATGTAACTGGAAAATTACTGGGAATCTCTTCTCTGCCTGGGTTATGAGTGCCAAATAGTCTTTCCTGAGGGACTTCCCTGGTGGTCCAGTGGATAAGACTCTGTGTTTCCAGTGCAGGGGGCGTGGGTTCCATCCCTGGTCAGGGAACTGAGATCCCACATGCAGCATGATGCTACCAAATTAAAAAAAAAAAAAAAGTCTTTCCTGAAAAATCTAAACTTTAAGACTATGTTTTGAACATAATTCCCTTCCTATAAATTGATTCTACCAACCTCACTATCTTCGTAAGTGTAATAAAGTATGAAACTACTTAGAGTTTTTGGCAAAATTTTTCTATATAAATATGAATACATACACAATATAATATGAAAAATATGTTCTTTGGCCAGTTTCAGTGTTCAAAGGGGACATTTGAAGATCTGTTAGATGCCTGGCTCTTAATCTGGACTCTTAGGGCTCCTTGACAACAGGAGTGTGTGTGTGTGTGTGTGTGTGTGTGTGTGTGTGTGTGTGTGTGTGTGTGTGTGTGTGAAGAGGTAATGTTTGAGCTATCTTTAGTACTTCAAAATATGGTTCTCTACTTCAAATGGTTTATACATCAGAGATAAAGATGCATGGACTGTTTTTAAAGTAATACCCAAATTATATCAAAACGTTGGTTTCATCAAAAAATAGTTATTTGGAGATATACTTAAGCGTCAAAAGCTTTTAAATAATAAATTAGTTGACATCAAGAATCGTTAAAGGCCAACACAGGGCAAATCCTATTGTCTCTCTATCATGAAAGTTAATAGCACACACAGTCTCTGTGCAATATGAGGGAAACCACTAGGTGATACTTAGTTTGAAGAGTTGAAAATATACAGAACTATATCAAATGAGTAGTGAGTTGATGATAGTTATACCCATCATCCCTGGAGCTCTAGTATTGTACTATTCCCACGCTGAAAGGTCTACCAATGAGCTGTCAGTCAGTCGTTGAGTCCATACAACTCCTAGGACTATCACCTGACAATGATATCTGACTAGTGTCAGGCATGTCTAAGGCTCCCTTACCTAGATTATCCTCTGCTCCTTTTTTGACAGCTCCAGAATGGAATTTGTTTCCTACATTTAATGGATTTGTCATAAACCTTAATTGAATCTTCCAGATAAAAGACATTGAGGACAACTTCAATAGTATAGTCTGTAGACTTGCTGGATTCCTCAAGACCTTCATATCAGTCCGGGCACTCAGAAGATGGGCCAGGATAATTGCAAATCATCCTTATCAGGTCCAAAGTATAAATCCTTTTTGGTCTTTCTAAAGGTTCAGACTTATGATTTTAGGGAGGAAAAGGATTTCAGTAAAAGAATTTGTAGCTGGAGGATCAAATTCTCTAACCATTTTTATTTTTTTGCTGAAAGAGTATCAGATACCATTTAAGAATCAAATTTACTATTAGGACACATACTCCTTAGGCAAAAACCATTTTGCAGATACAACATAATCACTTTTTGAAATGACAACCAATAATTTTAGTTTATTTTTTAGAGTGTTTTTCAAGAACAGGATAACCAAATACATGCATACTCAAGACACTATCATCTTAATCATGAAAAACTTTAAAATTGGGTAGGGTATTTAGAATATTAACTGCTGTTAAAACAGCAGTTAATATTCTAAATATTAAGGCTGAGCCATTTTATTGCTCAGCCTCAAGTGTCTGATCAAATATTTTTATGAACTGACAAAAGAGGATTTTGGATTTATATATTAGGATTTAAAATTGTATCAAAGAGCACCTGCATCTGAGAACCCAATGTAGTCTATTATTTCTTTCCTATGGTCAATATTTTTCCTATTATGAGTAAGAAGAAGAACAGAAGAAAAAATTGAAACTTTATAAAATGAACTATTTCTATAAAGTGCTTGTTTATTCAGTCTTAGAAACCTTGGGTATAATCAAATTAGTTGTACTTTTGACAGTTGTTTCTGAAGTTATATTATGCAAAACCAAGATTTCTGAGGAATGGGAAAAACACTCTAGAGCAATACTAGTTTTCTAGCAAAACAGTGTTGATTGATGTGGAAAATTGATACCTAAAGTTATAGGGATATTTTGCTTTTATTTATGACTTTCAGAATAGGCAATTTCATTAGTGCCCTTCTGCTTCAAATAAAACAGTTGTGCAAAGCATTCAGTTTTGAGAACAACTTCCCCTGATGTTTAAAAGAAATCCATCTGTCCACGTTTTGGTACTTTTATATTGTTTTGAAATTAGACTCCTAATTCTACAATTGAGGTATCTCATTTCTGTCCTTTATTCATGTTGACCACTGAGCTTTCACTTTTTATTTGTTTTCCTATTTCCCTAGGAGGTATTGAAGTTATTTCTAAGAGATATTTGGAGCTTTCAATAAAAGTATGAATTAATAAGACTTTTTTATTGCTTGCTTGCAAACCTGCCTTGGCTGTTTTGCAAAAATTATCGTATTAGTCTCCATCGTAAATTAATCACATGATATTGTAATTATCTGTTCATATATGCTCCTCTTAATAGACTGTGACCTTCTCAAGAGCAGGTAACATGTTTTAAAATCTTTATATCCCAACACAAGCATGATGTCTGGTCCATAGAAAAAGCTCAGTAAGTGTTTGCTGACTGACTATCTGCACAAATGAATGACGAGGAAGCAAGATTACTTAATGTTAGTAGGTTCTTGGAACTACCTATACTTGTTATAGGATTAGGAATTGGGCTAAGCTAGATGAGCATAGTAGAATAAACTAAAAAAAAAAAGGCTTATTTCTAATTTCTAGATCCTGAATTGGAAGGAAAGTTCTAAATAGGATACATTCTCACACATTTTTAAACTTGAATGGTCTGGACTGTGTTGGTAGCAATGACATAATTAATCATGAGCAATAATAAAACTGAGGTAACTTTTTAATGTACCGCCAAGATTATTTGGATACACAAATATGAGGTATAGTTATAGATCTAGCTATAGTTAGCTAGATCAGTGAGGATGATTTTGAGTGTAAGTAACAAGTAACCTGACTCAAATAAGGAGCAATAAGGAAATAATTTCCTTATATAATAATTTCCTTATTATAAAATTTCTAATATTTATCATAACTGGAAATCCAGAGTCAAGATGGATCCCATACATCAATAATATCAAGACCTTATTTCCTTTAATCTTCTCATTCTCTTGTCTTTCACATTGTCTTACAACTGGTTTTTCTTAGGAAGCAAGATGCTTGCTGTAGTTCTATGTATCAAGTCCAGATGTGACATGGTATCCAAAATAAGAGGAACTGTGTCTTTCCTTGTTTCTATTTTTAAGATCTGGGAAGAATTTCCCAGAATTGCTTCAAAATATTTTCTCCATGTTTCACTGGCCAGTGTTAGGTCTCATGCCCGTTCCTAAAGCAATCACTGGCTATGGCAATGGGGTTATCTTGATTGGGTTGGCTCAGTGGTTCTCAACCCTGGATGTTCTTTAGCACGTGAGGAAGTTTGAAAAGTATCAGTGCTTGGACCACACCAAGATTAATTGATTCAGAATCTCTGGAAGTGTGTCCTGGGCATCAGTAGTTTTTTAAAGCCCCCAGGTGATTTTAATACACAGGATTTAGAACTAAGGACTTGGATGCATAGTCTGAGGTAGACTGGTGACTATGGTCTCCACAGTTACTTCTATACACAGAAAGAAGCTTTTGACCTCCCTCAGGAGGCTTTGAACTGACATGAGGAAACTTTTTGTTAGCATTCACTCTCACCCAAATTTCCTTGTGAATATCAGTGTATATGCGCAATACAGCTGACCAGGGTTAGAATCCATGAACCATGAAGACAATTGGACTGAGCAAAACTTAAATCTAGATCTTTTCTTGTCTTATCAAGGAATGCTAAAATGAGCCAGTCACTTAAGGATGTCCCTAAAAGATTTTCTGAAAATCCATGTTCTCATCCCTATTTGGTATGTTTTAGAGGACTATTTAGGCCAAATCTTTAGATAATCACATTAGTCTCTCTTCTCAGTCATATATATTCTCCTTCAGCAGGAGTAAGTACCTTACAGGGCTTTAGGTGTTAAATACCTGGGACGTCCTTTCCCTATTGTATATTCTTACCTCCTTTGCTGTAAATTAATTGACCATATATACATGGATTTATTTCTGGGCTCTCTATTCAGTTCTGTTGATCTGTCTGTCTGTTTTTAATGCCAATACCACACTTTTGTAGTATAGTTTGAAATCAGGACACGTGATATCTGCAACTTTGTACTTCTTTCTCAAGATTGCTTTGGCTATTTGGGACCTTTTGTGTTTCTATACAAATTTTAGGATTGTTTGTTCCATTTCTGTGAATAATTACATTGAAATTTTGATAGGGATTGAATTGAATCTGTAGATCACTTTGGAGAATATGGACGTTTTAACAATATTAATTCTTCCCATCTGTGAGTGCAGAATATCCTTCCATTTATTTGTGTCATCTTCAGTTTCATTCATCAATGTCTTATAGTTTTCAGCGTACAGATCTTTCATCTTTTTGCTTAAATTTATTCCTAAGTATTCTATTCTTTTTGATGCAGTTGTAAATGAGATTGTTTTCTTAATTTCTCTTTCTGATAGTTGGTTGTTAGTGTATAAAAATGCAACAGAATGGCCGCTGAGCCTGCACGTCTGGAGCCTGTGCTCCGCAACGGGAGAGACCACAACAATGAGAAGCCCGTGTAACGCAAAAAAAACCCCAAAAAACAAAACTGAGAAAAATGCAACAGATATTTGTATATCGATTTTGTATCCAGTAACTTTACTGAGTTTGTTTATCCTAACAGTTTTTTTGGTAGAGTCTTTAGGGTTTTCTATGTATAAAATCAGGTCATCTGCAAATAGTGACAGTTTTACTTACTTTTCCCTTTCCAGTTTGGATGCCTTTTATTTTTTTCTGGCCTAATTGCTCCAACTAGAACCCCCAATGCTCTGTTGGAAAAAAAAAAAAAAAAGAGTGGGCATCCTTGTCTTGTTTCTAATCTTAGAGGAAAAGCTTTCAGCTTTTCACCATTGAATATGATGTTAGCTGTTACGTTATATACTTGAAACTAATATAATGTTATACGTCAATTATACCTAATGAAAAATAAACACCAGGGCAACCTGCGGCTAATTTTATACATTCTCTAAGCCTTTTATCTATAAAACTGGAATAGTAACTCCTTTTCAGAGTTCTTTCAAAAATTAAATTAGTTTGTGAAGGAAAAGCATTAGGCATAGTAAAAGCACAGGAAATGAGATGATAATTATCTGATCTGCATTGGTAGGTGATGACTCACCCATTGCTAATACTAACCTAGAGAACATATTTATGTATTCTCTGTCCCTCTTGGTGCTTCCCTCCCACAACCCTGCACCCACTTTTGTTATCTATATCTCTACTTTTTTTCTTTTCCTGTGGCACTTTTGTGTCTATCTGTATGATTTCTTTTTATATATAAAGTAATTCAAATCGTATTTAAATTATGAAATTTTTCCTTTCCAATCTAAATTTTACAAAATCAACTATTCAAATTTAATTTGTAGATTTGTGTTTCCTCACTCTCTTGTTCCTTGATGGGACTTGTGTGGGTGTGTAGTTTTTTGTTTTTGTTTTTAGTTCTTTTGATTAACTGTGTTTATAGCCGACATCCATTTTGCTCTTTTTCTTCATTTAATGCTTTATTATTTTTTGTCTGCATCAAGCATTTTCAGGTCGACTTGAATGTCTGTTTGCAGAATATATTCTAAGAGGTCCCAATTAAAAAAAAAGCAACTGCTTTTTTATCAATAGCAAAGTGATGCAGTTCGAAAAATCTACAAAAAAACAGGAATGCCAATTTCCAGAGGATTTTTCATGCTTCTCCCCAACAATATGCTTGCTACTCCTGGAAATGCTGAACTCTTTTCACTCCCTTGAGCCCTCTGTGCTCTCTCACTTCTGGGCCTTCACGGGTTATGCCCTCTTTCTTGACTAATTACCCCTTTCACCTGGCTACACTCTAACTATTCTTTCTCACCTTAGCTTCTACTTCCCAATTAAAAAGTCTTTCCTGACCTCATGTCTCTGCATGAGGCATCCCTTCTAATGATTTCTGTAACACCTCGTATCACTCTCACATTATTTTACCACATTCTACTGCTTAACCGTTGCTTTCTCTGGACTCCACACTCAGGGTATCATTGTGGCCCAGTGCGTAGCACAGTGCTGGGCACATTTCTACTTCAAATGAAAAGTCTCAATTCACTCTAATGACTATATACATGTCAACGGCTTGTAGGATTAAGAGTAGATTATCATATATCTTCCGCATAGTCTGTTTGCTTATAGATTTATTTCCCTAAGATCCACACAACAGAAAGTATCCATCTAATTGTATTTAAAAAAAAAAAACTTTTCCATGTTACTGATGTAAAACACATTTTTGTTTTCTTAAGTTTAATACACTGGTATATTCTCTTCCTTGTTTTAGGAGGCATGGATTTTTTTGCCTCCTGGCTGGTGGAATTGAATTTCTTACTTTTTCAGTACTTCTGTTTTAATCCCAGCCTGCCTTTGGGGAGATTTATCTTGTGTTTCCCTGCTGAATGATGTCTTTTGAACCTGTTGCTCTAAGGCAACAGGTTGATTTTGAGATTTCAAGTAGAGAGTTTTAATGTTATGCACTGGACTTAGCAGTATAACCTTAGAATGCTTTAGCTACTCTTTAATGCCTTATCTTTTCTCTGTTCTGTTCTTTTCTTGCTGAAGGCCTACAGCTTTTACAAATATATTGGGTCTTTGAACACAATCATCCAAGCAAGTATTCTCTGGGATGTACTTGAGATATGATTATTCTGGATTAATAAAACAGGATCTTCTTTGCTACTGTCTTAATTTTTTCCTGATACAACTCTTATCTTGTTCTGTTTAAATTGTATTGCTAACTTATTTTCAATTTTTTCTCAGTGTATATTCTGTTTTTAAGGTTTATTACTTCTCTCTGATTTCTCCTTTAATAGGACATTGTTATATTCAAAATCTTTCGATTACTGCCTCTTACAATGTCAGAAGAGTTGGGAAAAAAAGGAGGCTGAAAAGAGTAAACCAGCATTTAAACCAGATTATTTGGATGACAGAATACAAAAACTGGTGAATGAAGAAGATGCTCTTGGGAGTACTGATTTTCAGTAAAGTAGCTGGTAGATGATCTTATGAAATTTTATTTGCTAAATTAATTAAATTAACTTGGCTAGAAACACCGATAATTAGATTGAAACGGGCCTAAATGTCACATACCAGATGATAATAATATATATTACAGGCTGAATTAGGTAGCTTAGATTGTAGTTAGTAGAAATGCTCAACTTTGGATTTTTCATAGCTTTTTTTAATGAATGTCATGGAACTGGAAATAATCGATGAAAATTTCAGTTTATATATAATTGAATAACAATAGAAGTATCATGAAAGTCTTGATCTTATAAAGTTTTTGTGTACAGTTATAAATATGTTTACATACAACAAAGAGAGTCAATTTGGAAAAAATGGAATTAAAATGAAGAGGATAGGGCTTCCCTGGTGGTGCAGTGGTTGAGACTCCGCCTGCCGATGCAGGGGACACGGGTTCGTGCCCCGGTCCGGGAGGATCCCACATGCCGCGGAGCGGCTGGGCCCGTGAGCCATGGCCTCTGAGCCTGCGCGTCGGTAGCCTGTGCTCCGCAACGGGAGAGACCACAACAGTGAGAGGCCCGGTTACCGCAAAAAAAAAAAAAAATGAAGAGGATAAAATATCAGTTATGACCACAAATGATAGTTTAAAGAAAAGTAGAAACCAATACTTGAAACAGCCCAGGCTTCTTCTTTTATGCTTCATCTTCTTCCTTGTGATTCCAACTGGGAACTCAGGTCTTCGTCCTGTGCCCTCTCCCCTTGCCTGTGCTGGAAGAGCCATCTACTCTGGGGGCTTTGGGGAAACATACCCAGGTTTGATGACTTGCTCTCAGATCTGCAATGCCAGGCCAAGAGTTTGGTTGTATATCGCCATTAAGAGTTGGTTGTATATCTCCATTAACTAACAGGGTGTTTTTCTCTTTTAGGATTCTTCTTCATATCAAACCTGCAACTCTTAAACCCCTTAATACTTACCTTCTATTTCACACTAAGGGTCCCTGCCCCCAACCACTACCAGCACAAACTTACCTATTTCTCTAAATTGTCCAACAGGATTGAAATCTTAAACGTATTTTTGATTTCTTTCTTTCTTTTTAAATTTTTGGCCACACCACACGGCATGTGGGATCCCCATTCCCCGACCAGAGATAAACCCTCGCACCCGGCATTGGAAGCGTGGAGTCCTAACCACTTGACTGCCAGGGAAGTCCCTTGTTTCTTTCTCCATTCCTTCTATCCACTTCATTGATCTAATGGCTCCTGGAACTTCTTCCACAGTATATCTTTCTCATCAGAGATATCCACTGTTTCACAGAAGTTTCTCCTCAGTTTCACAAAAGTTGCTCATGTGTGAATCTCTGTAATAGTTTTCTAGCAGTTTCCTCTACTCCAGGTTGTCATTGGCCTCTTTAATCTTTCTGAACCTGAATATATGGCGGACATCTTTGTTTCAGTCTAATTATTTGCAGTTGTTTATTTTCCCCCTAATTGAAATTCATGTGTGTGCATATGTGTGCATGTATGTGTGTACCTATATACTCGTGTGTGTTAAAACTGTATAAAAAGGTGCTGTAATAGAAGTTATTTTGAGGAATTAGTGGCAAGTATAGTGAAGAAGACCTTGGGCTGAAAAAAGTACTGTTTAGCCTATGATTCAATTGAGGTAAAGGGAAAAAAAACAGTCAAAGCAAGTGGGCTTCGAGAGAGAGTGCAGTGAATGACTAAAGTCATACTAGCAAAGGCTGGGAGTATGGAGTTGGGGAAGCAGGCAGCAAACCTAAGACTCTGGGGACCTTACCAGAGCCTGGCTTGTGGTGGGAGGTGGGGGCAGTGCTTACCCTGAAGGCTCATTTGGCAGTGAAGGTAGGAATGTATGGCTGGGGCTAGAGAGAGGATCTTCTCCCCCAGCTACTTTCCATCTTCCATAATAAATACTGGGCTTTCCTTTCTTGGGACAACATGGTTCCACTGAACTGCAAGAGAGGCTAGAAAGCAAATGTATCACCTTTTCAGTCTCTGTAGTGATAGTGAGAAAGGGAATGTGGGTGAAACAACGGACACTATCTGTCCCTACAGGAATCCAGACTAAAGCAGTAACAGTGAAGGAGCTTGAGAAATTTGTCGAAGAACTGTCCCTTTTAAAAATTCTCATCTCAAAGACTTAAAGATTAGAATTTCCCCAATATACATTTTAAGGAAGTAATTCCAGTTTTTACCAAAGTCTTCTAAAATATATGGAAATGATGTAAAATCTCCAATTTATTTTATGAAATCTAAGCAGAAAACAGAAAACTACATACTGTTATAAATTATGACTATAGATACAAATGTTAAAATTATTTGAATAGAATTCAAATAGAATTTAGCTGTATATATTTTTTAATTGACATAATTGACATATAACATGGTGTAAGTTTAAGGTGTCCAAGGTGTTGATTTGATGCATTTATATATCGCAATATGACTACTACTGTGGAGTTAGCTAACACCTTTATCATGTCATATTAGTTCATTTTTGTGTTGAGAACAGTTAAGATCTAGTATCTTAGCAACTTTGAAGTTTAGAATTTAGCTGCTTATTAAAGAAATATAATGAGATCAAGTAGAATTCAGTCTAGTGGTATAATGTGATGCAGTATTAGATTTCTACAAAAATTTTCTAAGGACTGCAAAGTAGACTTACATACACATGGGGAATGTGAAATGCCTGGAATAAACTTAACATTCTTTTGATATGTTTTTAAATATTCCCTTATGTGGCAATACTTAAGGAAACACAAAACTTTGCTGAGCTTTCTTTGTGCTAGAGACTTCACAGGTACAACATCATTCAGGCTTCTTAAAAATTCTCGAGGTTTTTCAAAGTTACCAGCTCTGCAACAACTCTGAGTAATGGGTTGGGTGAAAGGGTGGTCAGGGGCTTGGCATACCCAGCAAGATGTGCCAAATGTATGCAGCTTTTCTAATTTATCTTATTAAAAACATACACCACACATACACAACTATTCCCTTTCTTTTGAAAGTATCACTTTAGCAACTCAGAACCAGCATAGCCAAGAAAAAATGTTTTGCTGTTGGAAAACTACACAAGAAAATGTTGAGATCTAAGATTTGCCTATTGGAAGGGTTCTTAGAAACAAGAATGTTTAGAATGCTATTTCTCTCAGCTTTGTGTGAGAAGCAGTAGCATGTGTCCTGCCGTTGGGCACAGAGCCTGTCAGATGATGACTTGGTTTGACTGCTCAAATAAGGCACTTTGCTGAGGCAGGTGTTTGTCTGCTTATCATTTCCACACTGCGACTAGCATTAGTCCTTTACCTCATCTTCACTTTCTAGTTGCTGGCTCTTGATGGCTCCGGTAACAACTCTAATGTAGTTTCTGGGTGGCTGTTTGCATTTAATAGATATTAAATTAAATGTGCAATTGGTCGACTGGAGATAAAAGTATCGTTGAGCTTTTGGCAAAAAAGCTGAAACATATATTACATTCCAATGGGAAAACCATTAGCTTTAATAACTGGATATAAATTGTTGGCATTTATTATCCTTGTCAGTATGCTAATGCTCATTAGATTTTTAATGAGAGGATGGTAATAAAAACATGGCATAGAGTTAAAAATGAATATTAATTAGGGTATTAAAATGTCCTTATTTATGTAGTTGTGAAGAAGAAAGCTGGTAACTGAAAAAACTCTTTGATAATAAAAAAATTTCCTCATTCCATTCCTTTTCCCTTCTATCTCTATTATTAAAATACATAAATAGAGAAATAGAAAAAGAAGTTAAATATATAAAAATTTAAGGATGAGACTTTAAGACACATCCTTTGTGACAGTCAGATAATGTATGTATGATACCAAACAAATACAAATTTTAGCTGTGGATAAACAGAACTATATTACAGCACTATATAATTTTATAAATGAGGAAACATATAGATTATAAGTGCCTCTTTCTTAAGAGGCTGTATAGTGTAGGTTTAGAGTAGTAAATAACAATAAATAATGAAATCCTGGCTTTGCCAAGATTGAGTTTAAGTAACATGGACGTACTGGTCATGTTACTTAAACTCTCTGAACTTTCCCTCTCTTAACTGTCATTCTCATTTCACTGATAAGTGAGATAGATAGTCCATATCAAGCTTTCAGCATATACCCTAGCACAAACTCATCTGTTAGATAGTCCATATCAAGCTTTCAGCATATGCCCTAGCACAAACTCATCTGTTATTATTTCTAATCGAGTAGACTAATAATGGTGGCATATTTAAAAACACAGCTTCAACGTCTACATCTCTTTTTTTTTTTAATTAATTAATTAACTTATTTATGGCTGTGTTGGGTCTTTGTTTCTGTGCGAGGGCTTTCTCTAGTTGTGGCAAGCGGGGGCCACTCTTCATCGCGGTGCGCGGGCCTCTCACTATCGCGGCCTCTCTTGTTGCGGAGCACAGGCTCCAGACGCACAGGCTCAGTAGCTGTGGCTCATGGGCCTAGTTGCTCCGCGGCATGTGGGATCCTCCCAGACCAGGGCTCAAACCCATGTCCCCTGCATTAGCAGGCAGATTCTCAACCACTGCACCACCAGGGAAGCCCCAACGTCTACATCTTTTAACTACCTCCGGCAAATCCGTTGATTGTGGCATATTTTGCTCAAGCTTGTAGAGCTTGGGTGCCCACGTTTTATGCATGTCTCTTCAGTGTTCCTTTAAATAAATTAAACTTAATGACCTTTATCAAGTGCCATCCCTCAAGGCTTGTGCTAGGTGTGTGGGATACAAAGATGAATGAGAAATAACCTCTCCCTTCAAGGAGCCAATTACAACTATTAGCAAAAATCCATAATTTGGATTTTGTTCAGATTGTACTGAAAACTAGGATATGTTTGTTTAAATGAAAAATGTCTTTATCAGTTACCACTGCCTGGCTATAAAGGAGATATGTAATTATACAGTCTTACATTTCCTGGAAATGACCCAGTGTTATTTCTTTTTTCACCATGGCACATTTAAAAAGGGCACATGTGCAAATAAAACTAGCATCTTCTTATTCTTCAAAATAGAGTGATGAATGGGGAAATATTTTTAATAGTCTATTTTTTAGAGCAGAAAAACTTTAACAGAAGGTACAGAGATTTACCATATACCCCTCCCCCCACACATGCATAGCCTCCCCCATTTTCAACATACCCAACCAGGTTGGCACATTTATTACAACTGGTGAACCTATATTGACACGTCATTATCACCCAGAGTCCACAGTCTACTTTAGGTTTCACTCTTGGTGTTGCACATTCTGTGGGTTTGGACAAATGAATAATGACATATATCTACCATTATGGTATCATACAGTACTGCCCTAAAAATATTCTGTGCTGTGCCTATTCATCCATTCCTCCTCCCAGTTCCTGGTGATGGCTGATCTTCTTGCTGTCTCCATAGTTTTGCCTTTTCCAGAATGTCATGTAGTTGTAATTATACAGGATTATACAGTCACCTTTTCAGATTGGCTTCTTTCACTTAGTACTGTACATTTAAGTTTCTTCCATGTGTTTTCACGGCTCAATAGCTCTTTCTTTTATCTCTGAATAATATTCCATTGTCTGGTTCACCATTCACCATGTAAGCATTCACCTATGAAGAATGTCTTCATTGCTTCCAAGTTTTGGAAATTATGAATTAAGCTGCTCTAAATATCCATGTGTAGGTTTTTGTGTGGACATAAGTTTTCAGCTCCTTTGGGTAAATACCAAAGTGTGATTGCTGGATTGTATGATAAAAGTACGATTAGTTTTGTAAGAAACTGCCAAAGTGTCTTCCAAAGTGACTGTATCATTTTGCATTCCCACGGGCAATGAACGAGAATTCCTGTTGCTCTGCATCCTTGTCAGCACTTGATGTTGTCGGTGTTCTGGATTTGGGCCATTTTAATAGGTATGTAGTGGGATCTTTTCTTCATTTGCATTTCCCTGATGACATATGATGTGGAATGTCTTTTCATATGCTTATTTACCATCTGTATATCTTCTTTGGTGAGGATAAATGGGGAAATTTTGAATGCTTATACAGCTATGCCTTTGTTAACAGCTACTTACAGGTGGGTAACACTCAGCTCCCAGCTGCTCACAGTATCAATTGCTCAAGCCCAGATTCTGGAGTCAGACATACCTAGGATTAAATATGGCTCTTCCACTTACAGTTGGGCATTGGACAGATTGTCTAACTTGGTAGTCCTCCGTTTCTATATCTGTAGAATGGGATAGTAACTCGAAAAGTGGGTGTGAGAGTTTGATAAGATTATGTGGAAAAGGTGCTTGGCACAGTCCCTGGCACATAGTAAGTGCTGGGAAAGTTCATTTTAAAGATTATTTTGTTTTTACATTTAAAAAATGATTCTCTTTTTACATTTAAAAAATGTAACATGCAAAGTTTCAATTATTGAAGGGTCCTTCTCAGAAATTATTTTTAATTCTTCACTCTTAAGACCAATTTAGAGGACATCAAAGAAAATGGCATAAAAGTATGAAACACAGAAACATTTATTGAAAATGTAATGTTGAATGAACTTTTCACCTCGCCTATAATTTACACTGTATGATTTTTAAGTTGTATGGGAATCTTAACAAAGATTTGAAATCTTAAAAGACCAAAGTATGAAATGTCTCTGGAAGCATATGGTGCTGGATCAAAGGACAAGGGCATTTCAGTGAATCCTAACACAACTGTGTTTATTAAAGAGAAAGAATGATCACATAAGATATATAGATGTTTCATTCTAAATGCATTAAGAACTGTTGAAAGTTTTTTTTTAATATTTATTTTATTATTATTTATTTTTGGCTGCGTTGGGTCTTTGTTGCCATGCATGGGTTTTTCTCTAGTTGCGGCGAGCGGGGGCTACTCTTCATTGTGGTGTGCAGGCTTCTCATTGCGGTGGCTTCTCTTGTTGCGGTGCACAGGCTTCAGTAGTTGTGGCACACAAGCTCAGTAGTTGTGGCACATGAGCTCAGTAGTTGTGGCTAGCGGGCTCTAGAGCGCAGGCTCAGTAGTTGTGGCGCACAGGCTTAGTTGCTCCGCAGCATGTGGGATCTTCCCAGACCAGGGCTCAAACCCGTGTCCCCTGCATTGGCAGGCGGATTCTTAACCACTGCGCCACCAGGGAAGCCCTGTCGAAAGTTTTGAATGTGTTGTATCAATCGGATAGGCTACTTAAAAAATCTGAATTGATCCTTTCAACATCATCTACAGAGCCCCTCCCTGGCTTCTAACCATATTAGCTATTTGCCATGGCCCTTCTTCACCAATTCCCACCCCACATAATCTGTGAAAATTTCTAACCAATTTTTTGAGATACCTCTTGAGATAACCCTTAGCTGATACACTCCTCTTATACCCGTGGTAGAATTCTGCATACATCTTGTACATGCCCCTATTACAGCAGTCATAATAATAGCTACTACTAAAATACTGCAGACTTACTATGTGCCAGGCATTGCATTCCGGATTTCATATATTTTCTCATTATTCCTTGTAATAACTCTTTAAGAGCAACCTGAAGTCTGGGCTAGAGTGATCCGTTCTGGATAGTTATAATATTGTAAAGAACACTGACCTTTTCTTCAGGGTGGAAAGATTTGTTGAGCCAAACCTACATACTTCAGGTGTAGAGAGACTTTATGGGCATATAACTTATGTAAATAGGAATAAGGTACAGTCCCTGGCCATGAAGAACTCATGTTCTAGGAAGAGATCCAGACAAACTGTTAGGTTGGAGCGTGAAAATTCCCATTTTTCTAGACCAAGACTGGTCAAATATAAATAATTTCATATGATTTCATTTCATATTGTATAATAACTCAGGATGCAGAGGCATCTGAATGTTTGCTTTAGGAACTTAATGAAAATAAGAATAAGAGAAATACTTCTGTAGTTTACAATGCAATTGCTGTTCTACAGATGTATGTGAATTTAGCGCCAGCAAAGATTTATTAAGTATTATGAGAAATAATATTATTTTAAGGGAGGAATATAAAGTTCTAAAATTATAATGTTTAGATTTTATAAAGGTGGAAAATAAATTGAAAGAAATGTTGAACTATATCAAATGTTTCTGTTACAAAGATATATAGGTTGAAACTGTCATTTGTTTTTCATACTTTTTCCTAATATGCTACATATTGAATTTTGGTGAATTCCAGAGGAACGGTAGTTTTCAAAGACTATTACTTTATACATGCATACATACACACACACAAATTTTACATATATATACATATATATATATAAATCTTCTAAATTTAAGGGGGCAATAATAATAGTTTCTGATATTCCATGGGTGAAAATGTAGGTTAAGCATTCAAAATAATATGTTGTGATTAATGTATTTATGAGCATATTTTTTTTCACATATCAACAATCCTTTAGTTTCATTAAAGATACCTTAGATAAGGTTAATATTTAAATAAGAAGAAAATGGAAAGGTAAGAAGTGATATGAATTGCTCTCCTTCTAATATAGTTGAAACAAAACTTGACCAGGGCAATAGCAGAACATCTGTGGGGCATACTGAATGTCAGTAAAGCAGCAGTAGACAAATAGAATGTCCAGAGGTTAAAATGTTACAAAATTAGTAGTATTCCAAGTCTTTCAAAATTGTATCAATGCTGAGGATGTATTATGTAGTAGATGAGATTCTGCTCATAAAGCTAAAAACCATATTTCTGTGTTTGATGTTGTAACCCTAGTGCTCAGCAAAGGCTTATTCACCAAAGGTGCTCAACCAGTAATTGTTGCATGAATAAGTTAGCAGATGAAATATATCAAAGCATGGACTTTTAAATACAATGATTAACCTTTTTAAAAATTAGAAAATCTTCATAGGCATGAAAGCATTTATTATATTTGTGGAAACAAGTCAGTGAAGATAAAAATTCATGATATAGGAAGGAATTAAAGAACAGAAGTCCAAGATTAAATGCTTAGTTTTATTCCAATGCACATTAATGAATATGATCAGATTCATATTAAAGACTGTACATTTTATTAGCTGATTAAAAAGTTGATAAACAGGCCTTTAATCTCTTATAGTTCATGGATAGGCTAAATAAATAACATTTGAGGGAAAACCAGGCAACTTTTCAGGTTTAACTATACCAGACTAAACAGACTTGTAGGGAGAGTCAGAGATAGATGCTCAATGAAATGAGAGTGGAAAGAACTTGGCTTCACTTCATCTTTCTTTTGGGATCTTGGGCCAGCGGCTTAAAACCTAAACTCTCTCAGCTGCCTATATACTCACCTTAATCCAAATATTACAAAGACAAAGTAACATAATTTTATAATTAAATTTACTATAAGAAGAGGTATTCTTTATTAAATTAGGTACATGTAAAAGAAGTGAAATTCAAAGGTGGCTAAGAAAGTGGTAAATTTTCAGGTGTGCCTTGTACCAAATTTGTAATAGTCTCCTAAACCAGAAGGTCTTGGTCACAATGCACTCTGCAAATTCAGCAGCAGCTCTACTGAGAGAAGATAAATAGCAAGGAGGGGAGGGGAAGGGAAGGGGTTTGTCATAACCCAGCTCTGGGGCTAGCTCTTCCAGGAGTTGCCATCAGTTGGAATCACAAGGTTAAGGTTGGCAAATTGTAAAGGAGGCCTAGTTTTGAACCAGGTTATTATCATTACTATCAAAAGGATGAGGCTGCAATACTATGTATAAAATAGATAACGAATGAGAACCTACTGTATAGTACAGGGAACTCTACTCAATGCTCTGTGGTGACCTAAATGGGAAGGAAATCCAAAAAAGAAGGGCCATATGTATATGTATAGCTGATTCATTTTGCTGTACAGCAGAAACTAACACAACATTGTAAAGCAACCATACTTCAATAAAAATTAATTTAAAAAAAAAAGGATGAGGCTGTAGGACTCTTAACCTAGGGCAGAAGTCAATACCATGATTCCAGGGATTTCCAGCCATTTGTCAAAAATATGAAAATCATGGACCATGCCTTAGAGTAAGGGGAGCTGATAAGATCCAGGTAGGAGGTCAGGGACTCAGCCAAATGTGAGTTGAGTATGTTTACCTGCCCCATTAAAGTTGGGGTTGGTCATATGGCTCACTTTGGCTAATGAAATATTAGCAGACATGACACAAACAGAGGCTTTCAAGTTCTGGCCCCATTTTGTACTCTACTGATCCCCTATCAGGTCCCCAGGTAGTGCTAGATCCATTAGCCTGGACCTCACATTGAACATAGGTAGTGGAAATCTGAGTTCAACCCACAGCCTGTGGCTAAGGCTAATGGACCCACTGCCTGAGCAGAGCTGCTCAGCCAGCTGGGCCCAGTCCAAGTCAATGGAACCACAGCTGACCCTCAGATCTATGCAGCTGGTAATAAACCCTGTGGTTGTAAGCCATTGAGTATTGGGTGGCCTTTTTTGCAGCATATTATAGCAATTTCCAAAGTGTGTGTGTGCGTGTGCGTGTGTGTGTGTGTAATTTCCTTTCAAAATCTTTAACATTATCCCTGAGTATTAATACTTATTAATATGAATTTTTCATTGTAATGTGTTTAGCTTGTGGTTTTGTTCTTAAGGGTACTCTGTCGCAGTTCACCTGGCAGAAACACTAGGGAAAAAAGGTTTTAGTTTAACTCCCCTTTAGTTATTCCTCTTGCTATTTCTAAAAGATTTCATTAAAACACAAACACGCTTATTCACTCTGTAAATCCCAAATGTGATCAGCTCATGTGCATGCTTTTTGGAGAAAAGGACCAGTCAGCCCACATATTTTGGTAAAAGCACCTGAGAAATTTATTGTTTTCTTAGAACATCCACCAAACAGTCTTTCCTCCAAATAATTTATACCTAGAAGATATTTTCACATTTTTATACCACTCTAAGAAGCAATTTTTTCTGTAGGAAAGGGTGGTGATCAAAACTGTACAGTATAATCTGTAAGGCCTATCCAAAATGTGGATCCTTTGTACATATTTGAACTTAAAACCACTGTTTGATATGCTGATGTGTTTGTTTGCTCACTTGTTTTAGAAGACTGATTCTGAATTGAAAAACTTTGTAAAACATGAATTTCTCTGTGAGGGTGAGGAGAGGTGAATTTTAAACTGACTTCACAATTTTGTTTCTGTAAATTAAATGTCTACCCACAGTGGAATTTTAAAATCTTTTAACTTTAAGCTAGCTAACTGTACTAGCTGATTTTTAATAATGCAGTGACCTTTTTTTCCTAATTCCCAGTGTAAGGTCCATTGTCATTCACGTATTTAATCCTTACTATATCTGAAGCTTGTATTTTTTTCCTAAAGAAAAGACATTGAAAATTTTGTTGCTATTTTAACTAATATTTTTAACCTACTTTCTTTTGACTACTAAGAAAATATAATCAGTATGGCAAAACATTAAATATTCCATAGAAATAGTAACAAAAAGTTTATTGAGAGCCTACTATGTGTTGTATATTCTTCTAAGAGTTTTTACATGTATTAACGCAATTATCCTTCACAGTACTCCATAGGTACTATTATTATCCCTATCTTATTGATAAGAAAAATTGGTAGAGTTTAATTAACTTTCCAGTGTCACACAGGGAGTAGTTAATAAAAGCAAGATTCCAACCCAGGCAATCAGGTTTTAGAGCCTGGATTCATAACCATTTATATTGATCAATTACTAATGTTATAACTCTAAAGATGGACCTAATTAGGATGCTCATTGGTCATAATTTCCCTTTCAAATCACTGGAGCTACTAAAATTCATCTTCAGTTACTGGCAAAGATCATTTTATTGGCATAGTAAAAGGGCAGAATATTGGCAGGTGATAAAATATACTCAGAGGTTGGTAAGCCAAATCTTAAGATGCCTAGGACTTTGAATCTTACTATTTTTCCAGGGCTCTTTGGGAGAAAATTATCAGAAAAATGGCAAATATTCAATTTTGAGTATTTTGGATGAAGTACTTTAGAATTAGTCACTTCCCTATATTTTAATGATTTTATATCTACTACCAAAACTCTTAAATTTAATGAAGGAACTGGATGATCAAGTTACAGTGTCAAAATTAGAAAAAAAAATTCTATTGGCAGTGACCATATGTTCTTTGTAATTCTGTAACAACATGGAAATAAATATTGCTTGCATACTTGTCGATCAAACATTTGTTCTGGCCTCATGCTGTCAGATAATGGAGGGATATTCAACATAAACCTCTCCATCTTCTTTCTGGAGAAGATTGGAAATAGATCCATCTTAGCAAATGTGGTGGTTAATGTCATTTTGGAAGTGAGTACCTCAAAGCTTGAAGTCCTTTATGAGAAAGGCAGATCTTGGCGTATTCTTGAAACGTATTCCATGTTATATGAAGACTTAAACTCACAAAATGATGATGGAACTTCTTAGTTTCCTTTTCAGAGCTCCAGAATTCTGCAGAGCAAAATAATGGGATCAGAGAAGTCTATTTACAAGCAAGGCTTGATCTGAAATAAAATTGGACATTTTGAACATGGCAGAATTCCATCAGGGGTTAAGCACAAGTACAATTATCCTTTCTCAGAATATTAGATGCCTTAAATTAATTTACAGGAAACAAAATAACAAGACTAGGTGCTTAAGAGTAATCAAGAATCTTTAAAAAGATAAGTTAGCAATTAACAGAGTGTTGATAATAATATGTATCTCATTATAGATAACAATCTCAGTTTGATTGGGTTAGAAGTGAGGGCTTTCCTGGGATGTGAGACTTTTCAGTGTATGTTATAACGCATAATTAGCCATGAGAATCGCTGTGAGAAGTCCCATGTATTATATTTCTCCCCCACCTTCCCCACTTTTTCTTTCCTTCTCTGTTGACTGACTGTATGAAATGAAGGGAGGGAGTACTTTTTTTTTTTAATGTGCTTTTTTTTGTGCAGGGCCTAGTGCTGAGGATAACTAAGACCTTACCTTCAAGACGTTTATAACTTAGATTAGTTGAACATTTAAAAGGCAATTCTGAAATAAACCAAATGAAGATGCAGAATCCATAAAACTTAGCACTAAGTATAAAATTGCACAAAGCTGACTATTGATGTTTTAAAATAATATCTTTCCCCTTGACATTTTTCTGTTGATGCCTGTTGAATAGCCAAGTAGACTATAACCATTTTATTTATGTCTTGTCTTTCCACTTAGTTACCTCATAGTCTCAGTGAATTCATTTCACTGACTTGTAGTTTTCCAAATCAGGTTTAAGTTCAGTGTTATCTTTTTTTTAGCTGTTTTGTTTCAGTGAATTTTTATTCTGCATAAGATATTCTGGCAGGCTTTTTGCTAGCTTATTTTTAGAGCTTCATCCACTTAAGCATGGTGAATGACATGATCAAGGAAATAGTTATATTAGATAAGATTACTTATAAATGTTGAGTTTGGAAGAAATAACGCACATACAAACATAGTAGCAGATGCATGAATGGTCTTTGGGGTGAATCCTGTGAGAAGCTTTCAGCTGGACATGATGGCATGGGATGTGACCATGAGGATGAAACAAAACCCCCTGCTCTGTGGACACTGGTTTTGTTTGCTTGGTTGTTCTCAGAGCACTCACTGTGCTGTTAAGTGCTTGCCGGTATTATTGTTCCATGGTTTATTTTTCATGTGCAGATTGTATCTTAGAATATAAATGAAAGTGTAGGTTATGCTTGTCATCAGTTTGCTAAAATGCTTGTCTCTCGGCTTTATAAGGTCAAGGTAAATTTAACCCCTGGAAAGGGAATTATGTTTTCCTCTCCCACATGTATTCTCTTTTAATAAACACTTTTAACCCAACTGGAACATGTTATTTTCCTCCTTTCATGAATAAAGTTTACAGTGTTCTGAGAAAATACTGAGGAACTTCTTAAAGATTCCAATGACTTTTATAAGGAAATTAAATGGTTCCATTCTCACTACAAGTTAAGTATTATCCCCTGGGGAATTCAGAGATATACAAATATCTGGCTATGTTAAAACTGTACCTTTTAAAAGCAGAGATTAAATGGTAATTACAGTGGCAAAGATGATGCAGGTGGAGAGAATAATAACTATAGTTTATTGAGTACTTACTAAATATCATCCATAGTTCAAAGTGCTTTATATATATTATCTTATTTTTGACAGCAATCTAAGAGGTAATGACTATTATCATTTCTACTTCATAAATGCTGAAACTGAGTCTTACCAAGATTAAATGACCCTCTCAGGGTTGTACATCCTGTGTGGGCCTGCTTAGGAGCCCAGGTAGAGATAAAGGAAACTCTCCCAAACACAGGGACGTGGATATGGAAGGAGCAGCTTCCGCTTAGAATGTTGCTGGGAAGTAGCGTCCTCAGGTTGCATCTTAGCCCAGAAGGTTGTGTGCTGGGGTACTTTCTTAGGGATAGAGTTATCCTCTATGTAGAATGAGATAAGTCAATGAAAGCAAGGGAAAGTAAAATCTCTCACCATTCGAGCAAGGGAATGAAGGTTGGGAAAGAACAGTGAAATAATTTTGATTTGCCACCCTACTGTCAGCAACTTTACATGCATAATTTATTTTAATCTTCAAACAATTTGCTGGTTTGATAACATTATTTCTATTTTACAGTGAAGACTAAAACTTGGGGCTTGTATAGATTTAAAAAAATAGCTCAAGGTCATAGAAATAGTAGGTAGGGGATTAAAATTCAGCTCATCTAACTTCAAATATTTTACTTTTTACATTATAGCATATGGCAAAGCATTTTTAGTAGTAGGCAGTCTATTGCCTGAGTCTGCTAATATGAAATATAAACATATGTTCATTTCTGAATCTCCTCTACTGGTCGACCTTTTGCCAATACATATAGACAACATCTGTGACTTATAAGGTTTTTTTTATTTCCCTGAAGTTTGTTTTAGTGTTGTATTTTATGAAATCAGGGATTGTACATTTACAGCCAGCTTTCATTCAACGTTTTCTTTTATCAGTAATAGATCGAAGATGAAAGAGAGCTTAAAGAGTGGGACTGAAATGGAAGTTCAGTTACTCTGGGGGAAGATCTTGACTTTTCTTTACTCCGAGATAATTTGGGAAACATTGGATGTCATCTCATCTGCTCTGACTTAAAGAGCATTCCTCAGTCCTACCCACCCAAGTCATACACACAGCCTGAGCTAAGACCAACCCCTTAAATAAGAAGAAATAAACAAGGAGGATGAAGAAAAAGGAGTCTCAAGTATTATCCCAGTGCACTGGGAGGACTTTCTAAGTCTATAATCAATGCCGCGTGGCCGCAGTGATTGTTGCATGGACCTAGCATAGCACTTTCCACACCACATTTGTCATCTGTTTCATCTCCAGTAGAAAATAAATACCCAAAGCAGGAGCACTGTTTTCATCCGTCTGCATTCCTATTATTTTTATAGGTATCTAGTAAGTGTTTGTTGAACAATCAGAGATAAAAAGGTGTAGTTTGCTAGGGAAGTCAGAAAGGCGCACTGGAAGCCTCTATCATTTGCAGGCACTCTACTCTGATGAGAGGTGATTAAACTCCTAAGTAGAGATGATAAAGCATGGGCAGGAAGAGATGCTGGCAAAGAATGTTAGAGATGATGTCGTAAGGTCATTTCTCAATCTAGGATGGTGATTCCAGAGTCTAGCTGCTTGACCCACATCTGTCATTCTCTGTAAACCTGCACAAAACCCTTATATGCCTGCTCTTTTCTTTGTCTACTACATAACTAGGGAACACTTAATAATCTATAAGATCATTTATATTTTGATAATTCTTTGACTTTTATGAAGTACCCTCTGAATATTGGATATATTGCTTAGAATAAGTGCAGTCTCTTTAGAAAGAAGTATGTCTTCAAAACCCAAACCTAAATAACTTGTGTTTATAGATCGTAATGAACACATTGGAAACAATTGGGACACTGGAAATCCACTTACTTCAATTTTAATGACTGGCAATATTTTTTAAAAATTTCATTTCAGTGGTCACACCTTGCTTTGAAATGTTATTGAAAACCTTCACACCAAATAATCACGTATGCCTGCTACATTCTAATGAAGATAAACATCAGTATTTCTTTTGAGACATTCATCCCTAAAGAAAAGTCCTTAGAAATAAAAAATCATTCAGTTGCCTAATATAAAAAAATCATTCAGTTGCCTAATATAACTGTCTTTCTGTATCCTGATAGACAGTGAACTGGAGAGGAAGAAAAATATAGAGGAAAGGGGAACTGAGAAATGAATGACATAGTCTTCCGTATGATTTTTATTTTTTATCCCTGTCTTTGTCTGAAATAGCCTCCTTCACTCTGGTCCTGAGCTGAACTATAACTTAGTCTCTATATTTAGACCACCTGGCTTTGAATCTTGAATTGCCATTTAATTACAAGAGTAATCTTGCAAGTTATTTATGTGCCTGTGTATCAGTTCCTGTGTCATAGAATGGCACAATAATAGACCCATAGCACAGGGTTGTTGGGAGGATTCAATTAGAAAATACATACAAAGTGCTTAGAAGAGTGCTTGGCATATACTAGGCTCTTAATAAATGTTAGCTGTTATATTTATTGTCGTTGCTATTAACTTGTATTCTGGGCTGGAGTTAGTATAGTGGGGCCAGAACAATTCATCTGTTACTCATGTTTTTTTTTGGAAATAAAATGGCTCAGAGTTATCATACATCTTGTGCTGAATGGAAACCCTACCAAGTCCTGTTAACTGAGTTTAAACTGTCTGCCACTTCCACTCCAAACTTTTCATCTCCACTGTTCATGTGCTTAGTTCAAACCTTCATCACCACCTGTGCTGTGGTATCAGTCTCTTAACTGGCCTGAAAGTCCTTATTTCTCTAATTCATCTCCCATGTTGGCATCAAGTGTATCTTTTGGGGTTGAAAAGCTGACATCTGCTTGAAATCCCCTCTAGCACATAGTAAGAGTTCAACAAAAATGCTTTGTTTCCTTCTGTTTCCCTTCTAGTGATGCTGCAGGCTGCTTATGAATGAGCAAGCTCTCCAGCGTTGGTGACACTCAGGTAGCTGCTGAATTCAAGGTGTCAGGGATTCCACAGCAGGGATTTTCATAGTGTGTTGGATATTGAACTGAACAGTTAAGTTGCTTTCCAGTTCTGGGATTCAGTAATCATATGGCCTACACATAGGCTGAGTCTAAGAGAATCATTTGTCATTTTGAAAGAGTCATAACATTTAGACACATTTGTTAGGTCCCATTTAGATATCCCCCTAGTTCCAAAAATCCATGTTAATCTTTCAACTAGTGTATGGGATTTTAAAAAATAGACCTTAATACATATAGAATTTTGCTTATTATGTTGTTTATAGTTTTATACTTGATGCTTTAGGAGACTTTATGATAATTAAAAAATGTTTTTTTCTTCCTGCTTCTTTAGAATGTGCTAAAGAGAAAATAAAATAAAAAGGGAACACTGCTTCATATTGGTATTTTGATTCTTTTGATGTTGTAAAGAAGTCAGAACTAAAGCACATGATGCTTTCAAAATTCAGGTTTTACATTATTTATTGGCCATGTGAAGTATCATTTGAGAAAATTGAAACAAAAACCATACTGTGCTGGCCACACCTTGAATTATTGTGATAATCAAACTCCTGCCTTGTATAGTTTCTTTGATATGTATACTTTTTTATGACAAAGGGATTTTTGCCATATTGTTCAGCCTGGGATTACAGTGAGACCCATCCCTCCACAGGGCAGGCCGAGCCCTCCACTGAGGATAAGGTCCTCAGGGTCTGCTGTTTGCTTAGGAGAGAGGCTTGTCCCTCAGACCAGAAACTAGAAGGAAATAGGAGGGCACTGCTTCCATAAAAGAAATATGGTGTGGAGTTTGTGGCTCCGAACCAGCCCTTTGAGACTAAGAGCTGGATATTCTCTTTTCTCTGGGTCAGGAATATGGAATGGGCTGGGTTTTAAGAGCATGCTAGCTAAAGCAGAATTCAACAACAACAACGACAGTAACTTACACTTCCCTAAACTGAACTGTTTTATTTGTGTGACAGACTTTTGCTTATCTCCTCCCATTCCTCCTCAGCATCTGTTAGGGTCTGAATTTTGCTCCCCGCTCCAAATTTCTGTATTTCCCCCCCAAAGCCCCCAGTGCCTCAGAGTGTGACCACATTTGGAGATGGGGCCTTTAAAAAGGTGACTGAATTAAAAAGAGGCCATTAGAGGGGGACCTAATTAATCTGACTAGTATCCTTGTAAGAAGAGGAAATTCAGACACACAAAGGGACGCCAGGGACTCAGGGATGTGTGCGCACAGAGGAAAGACCATGCCAGGGAACAGAGTGAAGGTGGTCATCTGTGAGCTAAGGAGAGAGACCTCAGAAGAGACTCAACCTGTTCATCTTGTATTACTAACCTCCAGAACGGTGAGAAATAAATTTCTTCTGTTTAAGCTACCCAGTCTGTGGTACTTTGTTATAGCAGCCCTAGAAACTAATATAGCGTCTAATAAAGCATCTCTTTGAAGCATTAGCTGGGTTCATCAGTGCTGAAGGGAACCCACAGGATGGATTTTTCACCCCCTCTTGGGAAAGGCTTGAACGTAGGAGCGGGACAACCCAGGGCACGATAATCAATGGGAAAGAATACCAAGGGGCAGGTAAAATGTGTGACCTGTGTCTTGTTGCTGTTGCTCACTAGCCATGGGGGTTCTATTTTATTAGTTAATAAAGAAGGTAATTCCCCTCTAATTACCAATTATAAACTGAGCTGCGAAAGAAAGGAAAGCTAGAGGATTAAAGTGAATTGTACTGACCAAATCATTCTTCCCTTGTGTAGTTTCAGAGACAGTTGTTGAAAATCTGTGTGATTTTTTTTTTTTTAAAGCAAAACTGCTTTTAAATTCTGGGAAAATAGTTTCTTATCAACTGTTATAATTCTGAGAAGTCAGCTTTTCCTTTAGCAGATATTTTTAGAAACCAGCTGCTGAAACAAAACAATGGTTCTGGCAACAGCAGAGACACACATAGATGATCATATGATCTAGACACTTATACCCCCTGGCGGAAACTATAAGGTTAATTAATGCTATTTAAATATTAATATCCTCAGAACTGGGGGAGAGTTTAAAACAAAAGGAAATATGTTTTTATTTTGTTCCCAGGAAATTTTATGTGAGACAAGTCTACACCACTTACAGTTATTAGAAGATATTTTATTGTATTCTATAATATTTTTATGGCTTCTCTGCATTCTAATATAATTCTCCTTGAGCCTCTGAATTTTTAGATCTCTGAATTATTATATAGACTGAATTATTAAATAACAAAATTTTAAAACATTTCTGTTTTCATACAAACCTGGATTTTAAATTTACCAATAGTTTAATTTCTTTTTTTGCTTGTGCCAATCAAAGGAAAGAAAGAAATGATGTAGAAAAAAAATCACATATCCTTTGTGATATATTACTTTGTCCCCCCAACTTCAAATCAGGAAAAGGACCTCCAAGTTCCAGAGGGAAACATGCCGTAAGGAAAAAGCCTGTTATTGGCTTAGGCTAGTTAAACATCAGTGGTTAACGTTGGCATTTCTATCCTAATTGCCTTCCCCACTGTATTAATTTTCCATTGCTGCTGTAATAAATTACCACAAACTCAGTGGCTTAAAACAACACAAATTTATTCTTTTACAGTTCTGGGGGTCAGAAGTCTAAAATTGGTATTGCTGAGTTAAAATGAAGGTGTCTATCAGTCTGCATTCTTTCTAGATGCTCTAGGGGAGATTTAATTTCTTTGCCTTTTCCAGCTTCCAGAGGCTGCCTATATTCCTTGGCTTGTGGGTCCTTCCTGCAACTTTAAAGCCAGCAGTGTAGCATCTTCAAATCTCTCTCTCTCTCTCCCTCCCTCCCCCTCCCCCTCCCCCTCCCCCTCCCTCCCTCACCTCTGCTTCTGTCATCACATCTCTTTCTCTGACTCTTGCCTTTCTCTTATAAGGACCCTTGTTATTACATTGGACCCAATGGATAAGGCAAGATAATCTTTCATCTCAGGATCCTTAATCACATATGCAAAGTCTCTTTTGCCATTTAAGGCAACCTGTAACATATTTACAGGTTCTGGGTGTTAGGACGTGGATATTTTGGGGGGATCATTATTCTGCATACAACATGCACACAATTGGAAGACCTTCTGATTGTGGAATGGATCTATCAGAGCCCACATAGAGTGGGTTAACTGTCACTGAAATTTTGAAGGTCGTAACTATGGAACATTTGTATGCAATTGTAGTCAGATTTGATATGTGTCTCTAATTTAGTGGAGAACTACTGCTGATGTGACAACTGGGCCTGATAGGTGAGAGTTTTTAGAGGGGACAAAGGTCCACAACCCATTATCTGGAACTCTTAGGGCCAGTTGTGTCTCAGATTTGTGAAAGGTAATGTGGTTTATAACTGTATATTACATAATGTTCCCAGTGGGGTCTGTAACTAGGTTAATTCCTATTTCTGCAGTGAATCTTGAATATTCATACTAAGTGAGATAAAGACCATAAATAGCCTTACGTCTGTTCATATCAGATTTTTGCCACCTCTTGAGTTACAAAAAATGATCAGTTTCTAGAGCCTTTTTGATTTTGGAATTGTGCACAGTATCATTGTATAGGGAAGAACAAGAGCCAGAAAACACACACCTATACACACCCACACAGATGTGTACACACATACACAGAATACTTTAATATTATTGCCTATCAAGTGAGGGTTGAAAATTGTGCATGGAAATGAATGGAAAAAAGCAGGGTCAAATATAATCAAAAGTTTAGTGGGTATTCTATTATAGATTAAATTTCTTTTCCTTCTTGAACCAAAGGAAGTATTCTTGAATGGATAGAGAAAACCAAGATGATTGTACTATTAGGACTTTTCTTTGGAGCTAATCTCTCTTAATTATGCCAACATATATCTGGTAGGGACTCTATCTTGGGGAGAGGAGACTTCTTTCTATATCATGGAAAACAGCTCCTCTGATAATGTCTTATCAGAGTTGTGGGAGGAGTGGGTAAGAAGATCCACCAAAACGTTTTAGGGAGTCTCTGAACAAACCCCAGTGTGCGGGAGCCAGATGGGGTCTCTGATGATGTTACTGTGAGCAAAGAAAAACACTGGACCTAGTCCTTACTAGGCTAGTGGGCTAGTGCTGGCTAAGCCCAGAATTAGGACGAGGATGAGTAGGTGGCCTTAAGTGTGTGAGGCAGTGGTTGCTAAAAACCTACTCTGACTCAGTCCTCTAAATGTTGCCTTCAACCTAGGAAGCGACTGAATGTGTAAATTGAAAGAACTGGTCTCTTGGGGCACAGGTATCCTAAGGTATGGAACACCCTCAACTGAGTTTAACATAGAAAGATTACCCTCTGGATCAGTAAGGAAAGTTAAGCCACACAGCAGTAACAGACAGCCCCCAAGTCTCAAAACAATAAAATAAAATTTCCTGCTTATTCTCTTTACATGTCTACCTACTCACTGGCATTACTAGTCTTCTTGAAAGAGAGAAATAGAGCTCTGAGGGTGTCACACTGGCAATTAAATGCTCTTCCTTAGAACTGCTCCCAACCCACGGACCCAAACTAGTCTTGTGATACCTCCAAACAACAAGGGGGCCAGGAAATGTAATCCTACCACGTACTCAGAAGGCAGCAGGACCAGAATGATTCGGCAAACTATGCTAATGACTATATAACCTTCTCTGAAGAGCTGTTGTATCTAGAAATAGTTTCCATATCAGCAATGATAAATGATGGGCTCAGTCTTTAGGTCACAGAGATTTCAGAGTTAGTTTTACCAGTAAGAATGGTGCCATCTTTCCACAGCCCCTGCTTCTCCGGGAGAAGAATCAACCCCTGCTGCTTCTCCCTGACCTTTACCTCACTTGGTTCAGTTCATGGTACCATCTCTTCGCCAAGCCAGCAGTCTGGAAACAGAAACTTAGTCTGACTCCTGCCCTGGGGCAACTTCACACAAGGTGGCATAATCCAGAAATCAAAAAGTGTTTCTACTCCAAGGGTCAAAGTTTTGAAGGAGAGCTTTCCATTAACTAGAGGACGTGAAGTGTGATTACCCTCACTCCTAGAATACTTTATTTAGTGATCACACTTCAGACATAACCCAAAACAAAAGCTTCTGCTTAGCAGCCATTCCCCTCCAATGCATGCAGTGCTCTAAACTGTTTCCTTTCCCCATGGCATGCCCACCTCTTCTCCATCCACCACCCCCGCCCCCCCCCCCCACTTAAAGTTCTACTAAGTTAGCAAGGAATCCCTGGATCTATAAAGGGGAGGACGTTGGGACTTATACTTACCCAGGAATGTGAATGGGGCTCCTTTTTTGCATCTTAAACTGTAAAATGACACAATCAGCAGTTCAGGCAAACTTCCCCTCTTCTCATTTACAAATATGCACTGACATTTCTTTGACTGTCTTGAGTGGTATTAGAATTGCCCATATTTTGTTCTCCCTTTTAACTGCTGAATATGGATGCCATGGAATTGGCTTGTAACAAGCAATAGCAAAATGTAAAGGATTGTTGCTTGCAAATGTATTAACTTAAAACATAGACTGTTTTAAGTTAATGCACATGCAAGGAAATATTATATTTATGAGCTGTGCAGTGTTCCAAGTTTATTTAACAGTAAGAATCTATGTGGTTGGAGTCAAATGTTAAGTGATTAAATAAAATATGCATTGTGGGCTTGCAGTGTCCAGTTGGTATTGATTAATGCTCTGCTACTGCATATTTTCCTCTTACAGATGTTCACAAAATATCTTTTCTGTTATCACTGTCCTTGTATTATCATCTGCAGGTGAGAAATTCTTCTTACTGTAGTATGATTGTGTAAAGTGCTTCAACTCACTTTGGTAAGACAAATGAGGACTTTTTAGAGATGATCGCTGTAAATGCCACACTACACTATCTGCTGTTTCTTTGATTTTGGCATTAAATAGGATGAATAAATAACATTCTTTAGTCGCTCATTCCTCTTGCAACTAGTCATATGGCATGTCACATTTTCAACTTTCTGAATTTTATTCTACAAATATGTTTGTGCTCCAGTAAGTATTTAATATTCAAGCAGGGATGCTAATGGCCAGGGAGTCAGGAGACTTGGAGCTGAGCTCCTGTTCTGTTACTAAGTATTTGTAATACTTGGTTCAGTGAGCCTCTGTGAGCCCTGTTTTTGTCTATGAAATCAATACCTTAAATAATTCTAAGGTTCACTTTAGTTTGAAAATGATCTGATTTGATATATTCATCATCAGTTAAAGATACTGGAAGGTTAGAGGTTACTGTAATTATTTGGAATCTGACTTTCAGTCATTCAAAATTTTTATTTTTTGTCAAAATAATATTTCATTTGGATAACTTACATTTTATAATTTTATAGATTTATAGGTACTATATAATACAATTTAGTATGTAATATATATTTAGTATATATGTATATAATATGTATGTAAGAGATTTGTATATTTATATATTTTTATTTGTATTTTTTGCATATAAACATGTGTTTTGCTTCTCCACTCTATATGATATATAAAAATCTGAATTAATAACTCACTGAATTAGTATAAAGGACAAATTGAAGAGAGGTATAGTCATTCACTGTAGAAAATATATTTAAGGTAAACATATTTCTTGAAGGGCACTGAATTGTTTGCCCACAGATCATTAGCTCTTTAACATTGATGCTTAGAAGGAGGAGGAACCCCCCAAGAAAATTTAACTTTGAAGTGTTGGCAGTCATTCCCCAATGAAGTCTAACGAGATTTAAAGGAGAGGGTGAACATTTAGAGTTCTCTCTTCAATGATGTAAAGGATGATTAGGTAGAAGAATAATAAGTTTATTCTGCGTGGCTCTAGAGGAGAGAAAGGGGCCTGTTGCTGTTTGTTTGTCCTTTTGTCCAATAAATATTTATCGAGTGCCTTCTCTGAGTGAGGTGCTGTGGACGTCAAACCACGCCCTGCTTTCTAGAGTGCTCACTGTACCTGGAAGTTAGGGTAAGGTGATTCTCTTTACAATAGGAAGAAGAATGAATAATTTTTGCATCCTGATAGGGCTCTGAGCTCCCATCACGGGCAGCATTTTTGAAGAGAATGAATTAAACTTTGTTAAGAATATTATAGGAGGGAATTCTTGCCTCATAAAGGAAGAGACTAGTTCATTATCAAATCGTCTCATCTGATTAGGTGGGGCTCCTTAGGGAGGAAGAGTACAAGTGGTTTAATTTGATTTGATTTACAATTCAAAGAATGCCATTTCACTGAATACTTCAGGTAGGCATTTGCTGAGATAAGGTGAGTTAAACTAACATACCTACATTTTTCTATGAATTAACCCTAAAAAACAAATCACAATTGGCTCATGAAAAAGGGTAAAAGCCATCTTAACTGTGGAATGCCATCCCATGGCCTGTTTGGCCTGTTTGGCCTGTAGTAAGAATCTCTGATTACAATATCAGTTAAGAATATGAGAATAATGAGACCAAAAACAGCAACAACTTGGGTTTTTCTAAGTACAGTAATTTAAATGTTTTTATGCTTTAATAAAATGTCTACATCTGCTTTACATTACTTTTTTGAAGGTTGGACAAGAATGCTCTATAGGAGAGGATGCGTGTTTGATACATTTTCCCTTTAATGTTAAAATATTTATTTTGTTATTTAGATACTTAATACTTACATTAATTGTAGCCATTACAAAATTCTGCTTGAATATAGTACTAATATAAGGCTTCATTTATCCTTTCTGATCCTCATTTGACCCTCATTTCAAGGTAACTGTATAAACTGTGGACAGTAAAACCCACCCCATAATATTGTTACAAGGAGTGAATTATACAATAGCTTCTTAGTATACACTTCCAAACAAAAATGATTTTTAGCTTTAAATAGTAATTTAAAAATATTTTATAAAGAGCATTTAACATTACACCAACCTAAGGAGCCAATTTAAGCCTATTATTTATATCAAATTCTTTGGAACACATTTACATGGATGTTTAGGGTTTTATTATATCTTTTTGACTGTAACTTCCCACCAGAATAGTCTGTCTTCCAGACACAAATCCACTAATAACAGTCATGGTACTTCCATAAAAGTAGGCTATTCATTATAGGTGAGAATTAATGAATGTGTCTAGGTGAACAATGGAGAAATCTTTCATTTTCATCAATAACAGATAATGGAATCTGAGGTAGGGAGGGATGGTGGTGAAGAGCTTAGATTCTGGAGTAAAGCAGACACAGTTTTGCATCCAAGCTCTGCCATTTAAAAATAATGATAGGTATGTTACTTAATTCCTTGAGTCTGTTTCCTCATTTGTAAAATGGCAAAATAACAATTTCTTCATAGTCTTCTGTAGGAATCAAATGAGATAATGCTCATAACTTGCTTGACACTTACCCAGTGTCATGACAAATAATGGTAAAACATGTTCCACAACCACAGCTATAAATCTTATGGAGTGGGATTGACTCTCAGCTCCCAAATTCAGAGATGCAAGGAACATAATTTCATTTTTTCTAAAAAAAAAACAGAAAAAACAAAAAATCCCAAAAAACCCCTGAAATCTAACTACAGCCCTCTTTTTACCAGGGTAGAAGATCTCCTACTCTGGATTTTCATTCCTTGCCCGCTGGAGTCTAAATGGCATTAGCAGTGTCAAGACTATAGGAGGACATTTCTTGATCATTAGCTCCAATATCCCAATATCCACCCAGGTTACCATCACTCTGCTTGCTTTGGCCCTTTAGGTTCAGTCACTATCTCAGCAACTCCTATGCAGGTCATAGGACAAGGACACTGCAACTGTGTCAGTGGTTCCATCTGCCTGTGATTCAAATAGCCATTTTTTCTCTTGGTCTAGCCTTGAGGTCCTCCTTGGCTGTCTCAGCAAAAGGCTCCTTTTGTGGACCCACAGCCTTCTCTGACCTTATCTCCTTTCCTCCACCTTTCTCTCAGAAGAGATAGAGATGTTTTTTCTTCAAGTCCCATAGGGTTGGGAAGGTCTCACCCAAGTTTGTTTTGTACAAAATAAATATATTTCCACGTTCCAGATATATGTGCAACCCAAACTCTTGAAACCACATTTAAGGGTTAAATGTGTCTGGCAAAAAAAATCTAGAAAACCTGATTAAGCAGTTTTTCAGTTATCCATGCTTGAAGGCAAGAGCAAGGAAGCAGGAGCAGAAATATTCTGAGGGAAAAATAGCAATAGCATTAATTGATTATCAAAAATTTAACCGTATACTTTGTGTGATATTAATGTGCATCACATTTAGTATTCCATTTTGCTACATACTCAGTGAATTCCAGGTCTGTTACTTACTTAGGATTCTGCTAATTGTTGTGGGAGAAGTTGCAAAAGCAGAAGGTTCTGCTACTGAAGAACTCACAGGCTTGGAGGGGGGAGATAAATGTATATACAGGAAAAATTTGACATGGAAAAATATGAATTAAAAATTGAACAAGGGGTGCTGTTCAGTTGGGTGTTGGATATGGTATACCATTTAATAGAGGTAAAGGAGTTGGAGGAGAGGAGCAACTCCTGTGGGTAGAGGTGGCACGGGTAGAGGTGGCACTGGTAGAGCTGGTGGTGGGGATGGCCCTCCATCCACCTGTGGATGTAGTGGAGGTGGTCCTGGAATTTATGAGCAACTTGTGAGTCCAAGTTCTTGGGTTTCATCCTGGAATTCTGTTCCAAGGTCTTTGAATTTTTATTCCTCTTTTTTAAGCTTGTCTTGAGTTTACTGTGAGGTTCCAAATTCTTCATTTTTCTATCAAAAGTGTGAAATCAGTGTCTGATCTTCGTCTGTGCTTGAACTCTGGGTCCACACCAAGGCAGCTCATGAGCTGTTGATCACACGCTTCGATTTCCTAATCAAAGCAGAAGAGAGTGGTCTGTATAGTTTAACAGAAGTTTCCTGGAGATTCTGTTTTGACATTCTTTTCCTCATTTTGGAATTACTGCCTTAAAGGCTAAGTTGGATTTCACCAAGTACTGTAAGATGATAGACAGTTTGGAAAAATAAGGACTATATGGAAATACCATTGAGAGCTTCAAGCAAAATGATAATTTAGCTAGAGTCACCTGACACTAGGGCCCATTCAGGATCTAATGGAAGAAGACGACACTGGGGTTAGAGAGGAACAAATTGCAGACAATCATAAACTTGAGGTGATGAAGAGTGGACTTGGGGTGGAGGTGGTGATCAAGATTAAGAAGAAGAAACCTAAGGAATAATCATTCGAGCCAATGTTTTTACAGATCTTATTGTGTGGTAGACACTGTTCTGAACACTTCTGTCATATTCCTTCATTGAATCCTCTCAACTCTATGAGGTAAGTACTCCTATCCTCATTTTATAGATGAGGAGACTGAAACATACAGTAAGTCACTCAAGGTACACAAGTAAAAGCAGTGGGGATAGAATTTGAATCTGAGTAGTGTGGCTCCATAGCTTATGATTTTACCAGCTACTTCACAAGCAATTGCAGGGTAACTAAAAAGAGATCAGATTAAATCTAAATGGTAAAGAAGCAGAAGTCAAGTCTGGTTCCCTGGTTTTTATCCTAAATGACTAAAAGAATTGTTGCAATAATGATGCAAAAAAGTGAGATGGAAAGGAGGCTGTTTCATTATTTAGTTATCTTATTATGCAAAGGTATACATATGTTTGTTGTTTGTATAACTTAATTTGCATATAGATTTAGTAAAGCCTCAGTTGTTTAGGGATGTCTTTTCTCTCTAACATCTACTCCTATCCTCCTGAAATATATAGTCCATGGTGTCTTCATAAGAAGGCAAGTTTTCCTACCATATAAAGTAGGGGGTACCTTAGAAAATGAAGTGATAAGTTTCTTGTCCTAGTATCTTTATGTTTAGCCATAGCATTTAATTTTGTCATTGTCATGCAGTGATTTTGGGTTTTTTTGGCTTCTTCTCTAACCATTTTGTTAATGGGGTATTAATTTGAAAATAAATTCTTTTCAGAAAGGTTTCTAAGAATTAATTGGCAGGGAGTACTCCACCCATGTGTCTCAAGGTTGTGAGTTTTAAGGTGAAGGTGTTTTGGCTTGAGAAATAATTGTTATATACTCTATAAGTTTAAGGTGTACGGCATGATGGTTTGATTTATATATATTTTGAAATGATTACCACAAGTTCAGCTAACATCCATCTTCTCAATAGAAACAATAAAAAGAAAAACAAAAGGAAAAAAAGGAAGAAAATTTTCTACTTGTGATGAGAACTCCTAGGATTTATTCTCTTAACGTTCATATATATCATATAGCGGTGTTAGCTATACACATCGTATTGTATATTACATCCCTAGTACTTATTTATCTTATAACTGGAAGTTTATACATTTTGACCACCTTCCACCAATTTCCTCTCCCTCTACATTCTGGCTTGGCCTTGCATCTGGTAACCACAAGTCTGTCTGATCTCTTTTTCTGTAAGTTTTTTTTAAATTCCATATATAAGTGAGATTATATGGTATTTGTCTTTCTTTGTCTGACTTTTTTCATTTAGCATGATGCCTTCAGTGTCTACCTATGTTGTCACAAATAGGATGATTTTTTTGTTTTTTTAATGGCTGAATAATATTCCATTGTGTGTGTGTGTGTGTGTGTATGTGTGTCCATTCATCCATCAATGGACACTTAGGTTGTTTCCATATCTTGGCTACTGTAAATAATGCTACTATGAACATGGAGGTTCAGATATATTTTCGAGTGTTTTTGTTTCCTTTAGATATAGTCCCAGAAGTGGAATTGCTGGACCATATGTAGTTTTATTTTTAATTTTAATTTTATTTTTTTATTTTTAATTTTTTGAGGATCCTCCATATCATCTTCCATAGTGGCTGTACCAATTAATGATCCCACCAACAGTGTACAAAGATTTCCTTTTCTCCACATCCACACCAGTGTTAGTTATCTTTTGTTTTTTTGATGATAGCCATTCTAACAGGAGTGAAGTGATATCTCATTGTAGTTTTAATTTGCATTTCCCTAATGATCAGTGATGCTTAGCATCTTTTCATGTACCTATTGACCTTTTGCATATCTTCTTTGAAAAAAAAGTCTATTCAAGTTCTTTGCCCATTCTTTAATTGTTATTATATTTTGCTGTTGAGTTGTACAAATTCTTTATATATTTTGGATATTAACCCCTTATCAGACACATGGTTTGCAAATATTTTCTTCCAATCAGTAGGTTGCCTTTTCATTTCGATGATTTCCTTTGCTATGTAGAAGCTTTTTAGTTTGATGTTGTCCTGTTTGTTTAATTTTGCTTTTGTTGTCTTTGCTTCTGGAGTCAGATGCAAAAACAACATCACCAAGACTAATGTCAAGGAGTTTACTGCCTATGGTTTCTTCTTGGAGTTTTATGGTTTCAGGTCTTATATTCAAGCCCTTAATCCATTTTGAGTTAATTTTTCTGATGGTATAAGATATCAGTCCAGTTTCATTCTTTACATGTGAACATCTGGTTATCCCAGCACCATTTATTGAAAAGACTGTCTTTTCTCCATTGCATATTCTTGGCTCACTTGTGAAATATTAGTTGACTGTATATTCTTGGATTTATTTCTGGGCTCTCAATTCTGTTCCATTGGTCTATTTGTCTGTTTTTATGTCAGTGCTGTATTGTTTTCATGACTATAGCATTATAGTGTTGGCTTGATCCTTGATTCTATTTTGTTGCTAGCATTTTTCTGAACTTCAGATGATTAATGGTGATAATTAAAGTTTCCTATAATGACACTCTAATAATAGCAGAGTTTTGAATTACTTTAATGAAAAAGATTCATTGAGTGCCTGAATTTGGTTATTTTGATATGTAGGATAATAGGTCTGTGTTCAGTGAGAACCACTTATGGCAGAATTTCCTGTGCTAAAATGACCTATTTTTGCTACTCTCCTGAAATCAATACCACTTTGAAATGTCATTTAGGTGGCAACAGACCATTTTAAAAAAGCGCATCATTCTGTGCACCTTTAACTGCCTAATAGTGATACAAAAATACATAGTGGTTAATTAGTATTGACAAAAGAACTGCTATGCAATTCTCCAGGAGGTTGCAGATCACAGCTAGAAGTTCTTTAATACATGTGAATGCTTGAACTGAGTGCAAAGATACTTTTGATTCCTTAATCTTTCACAAAACTGGGTTTTGTAGCTTTAAAAAGAATTTAAAAAAAGAAATTTAAGCTATAAGTCAGAACATTTGGTGGAAAATTTGTGAGACTCTAAGCATAATGAAAGTAGAGACAGTGTTTGTCCTGTGAATTCCTGTATTTCTAGACCTTAGTTTCTGTTACTAGCAGAGTTGAGTGTTTAATATATGTTGAATGAATGAGGAAAAGACACATTGCAAATGAATTTGTAGAAGACTTGTGAATTAAACAAGAAATCATAAAATGAAGCAAAGGATGACAATAAGCTTGTATAAATAACAGGATCTACCTTATTAAATTTGGCCTTTAAATTGTAAATTTTCTTACTGTAGCTTTTAGGATATGCTACTCAGAATGTCAGGTTTTAAGAGATGACATTTTTTTTGCCACTTGGTGGCATCATTGTAGCTATGATGGAGTTTTAACTAACTCGAAGCTGAAGGAACTTGTCTTTGACATATATATCATTAAATGCTCATCTTTTGATGAAATGTACAAGAGGCATTATGCAGTTGGACTATAAACGTATGATAAAACATTGAATATGCATTTTTTTCTGTGACAATTTAAGAATAACTCTGAAATTAAAACTAACTCTTCTGTTTGTAATGATTACTTCTTTTTCTTCAACATAAAGCTTCTCTGTGCAATTAAATAAAAATAAAACTAGATTAATAAAGAGGTAGTTCAAGTAAATTGGAAAAAGCAAATTATGTAATATTATTAATTTTTAAAAATAAATTTAATTTATCATAACCATTAGAGGTTTGCAGGCTTAAGCTGTTTCCTCTGAGCTACTCTGGGATTTTCACAATTGAGATGAAATTATGTACTTTCTCTTTGGAATGACATTTCCATCATTTTTCATTCATAGTAACCTTTGTTTACAGTCACTATTATGTTTAGATTGGAGTCTATTTGGTCACCATTGGATTGCACAACCTTCTCTTAATACTTCCCTGGAAGATCTTAGACAATGTAATGGTCTCTCACGTTAGACCCTTGCTTGAATTGGAAGACAGCTGGTTATTTTCATTCACTACCCCTTTCCTCCTATTTTCCTATTTTGGGCTCAAAGTTAATTAGAACATTGCATTACTGTTTAATACAGGAAAAAATCATTATTTAAAAATATAAATTCAATGGACATTTCTTAGGAAAGCATGAAATATCATCTTTGTGCAAATGGATCTTCTTTTGAATAAGAGATTAGGCATTCTGGCTCCTTCCTTGATTGATATATTTATACATTTAAAATCTCAGTGAAGAAGTATAGAATTGAAAACAAACAAAAAAGCACCATTGATATTAAATCAGATATTGGACTGCGTAGTCATGTTGTCTGGTCCAAAACATATTTATCCAAAATATTCTATATCTTCCATGCCTTGCTTGTGAAGTACATTATACTCTATCTTATGGTAATTTATTTAGCCTTATACTTTGTTTTAAATGTTGAATATTCTCGAGACTTTTGTGTAATGGAAATGTAATTAATCTTCCATTTTCCTCTTGTCTACATTTACAACAAATTAGTTAAATACTTAGAAACCAGTAACGCTTGAGATTTTATGTTTCAGATTTGCAGTTCAATTTTTTGTAAGACATTTGTATTTTATCCAGAAACTTAGCAAAAGAGGTAAAAACATCAGTTAAGAAGGCATGAGGATTCTTAGGCTGTGACTTTGGGAGAAGTAAATGGATTACTGTACCATTGAGTTTCCCGGGCCAGCTCAGAAAAATTCTTTTAGCCCTTGTAGAAACAGTATGTGACTTTCTAGGAGGCCACAGTAGATACTTTGTTGTGTAGGCACAGAAGAAACCTGGGAGTAGAATATGAATTCTGCTTTAGAGGGAAAAATAAAACTCTTAGTTGTTTGTCTCAGCAATTTGCTAGAGGCCAAATATGTTAGATATTATCTTTATCCCCACAAAGTTTACAAGGACTAGTTGGTCACACTTGGTAATTATTGTCAAGTTGATCTTCAAAGTACAAATTGTGGCCTAGAGTCTAAGGTTCCATTCCCAACTTCACTGTTGCTCAAAAGTTGATTAAATATACAGTCCTGTGCTTAAGTATGGATTCAAAGGGTATGTTCTTCTTGTGAGCCAATGAAATCTAACTTGTAGTTTAGATGATACTGCATTTTGTGTAAGATTGTGTTGGAAATATGTGTTGACTATCCCTGGAGTCTTATTACCAAGATGAATTCAGAATTGTAAATATGTGGCCATGTTCTCTGGATAGGTCAAGGAAATTCCTCTAGCTATTGGGTTACAGTGATTACTCTGACGAACAGTTGTATAAAATAAATGCTCTGATTTCCGTGTGTAGTACAGTCACACTCTACTGAAAATACTTGTACTCATTTAAATCCAGTCACAGGAAGAAAGGAGATAAACTGAGCTTTATGATGTTCTCCATAATGTTTTGTTCTGCGATCAAATAATGATGAGTCCACGTGTTTCTTCAACTCTTTCCATTTCAACAGTCACCCACATTTCAGCTTAAGACAGCCTTATACTTCACAGTATCTTAACAAGATTCTCAAATTATTTAAGAGCAAGGAAGGTAAAAGGACAGGGGTACAGAAACATCCTTCTTTTCTCATCTAAATTCAGTCCTTTACTATCTCTTCAGTATCTGTTCACTAAAACAAAGCTGTTCTTATCTTGGCTGACAATGGCATAACTCTAATGCATCCATTTAGCCAACATTTTATTAAATATATTTGGAAAATCTGAGTAGTTCATTATAATTTTTTTTTTTCTACAGTAAAGGAACACTTAAAAAAAGAAAGCACCTTAAATGTGTTTTTGTATGTGGGGTGGTGTTCAGAGGAAGCAGCACCAGAAGAGACATGGGTTGATATGAGAAGACAGGCTGGCAGCAGGACACTTTGAAAACTTATTCTGCTGCAGGCTAATAGAAAATTTAGTTATGGTAACTAAATTTAAAAAAAAGATATTAAAAATGGTGTCTAAGGAGATTTAAAAATGGATATTCTAAGTGTCTTTATTACCTTGTCACTGTTTATAATTTTATTATTGTTTTATTCACTGGTGATAGCATTGTGCTCACTGTTATTTTTACTTGAGTGGCTTTAAAAATGAACAATGTGAAGAAATTAATGGAAGGGATTGGTAAGATCTGCTGTATTCCAGCGGCTACTGAAATAGAGCAATAGGTGAGAATAAGGAAGATAAGTCTGAAATACCAGTTCAACAACAGGCAAAAAATGCTGGGAGATATTTGAAATAATCCAGTAATTTAAACTGGTAGCAAATATTTGACAGTTTTTAGGCATACTTATTGCCTCAGGGTGTGTGTTTGTTTAAGTATAAGGACTCAAAGTCTTCTGATTCTGTACTCAGAGACTTTTTGGAATCTGAGTCTACTTCTCTAATGACATCTATCTTAACCTTGTGTTGCACATATGATCCTTGAAAACTGATGAATCTTGTTAAGTTTTCAGGTGATAAAATACCCACCAGGACATCCACTCACTTTCCTCAGGTGCTTTGGAATTGCTTCTACAGAGGCGAAGTGCCTGTTTTGTGCTAAGCCAGCAGAAACATTAGAAACCAATTAGTCAAGGTCATTCAATGTGCTCAGGGTAATTCAGACAGACTAGAAGCCTCAGCTCTTTTGATCTTTCTGTATGCTTTGAAAAAAAAGATATTGATGATGAAAAGAAGAATGTTAAAGAAAATAATACTCTTTGGTCAGTTTAATCAAGGGCAGTTCTAAAACAGAGCTAAAATAGAGAGGTGGCTCCCTCATCTAGGCATTGGACCCCAAACAGCTGTTTGCAGTCAGCTTATGCAACCTCAGCGCTGTGCTATGCTTGTAACTGGAGTTCATCTTTATGAGATTTCAGCAGAGGCTGGTCAAAGACGTTGGTCATTAAAGACAGGAAGCACAGAAGCTTTAGTAAGTATAGTAGAAAGAAATGCAATTTTCTTTAGCAAGGTGTTAAGGAGAGAGATTTGAAATTTATCTTAATTTAGCCTTAGAAAGATATGACCTTGCTCCTACATCTTGCTGTAGAGTTGCTTTTTGATGTACTTGCTTTACATACTAAGGGAGATGACTGTTTCCTTAATTGAGTTTGTGTTCTATTCCTTTCTCAGTAAATTCTATTTTAGGAGCTTTATAAATTGACCATAAAAACCTACACTAGACTGAAATTTCAGGGACCTAGAAGAAAACTATTTTTTTTAAAAGGACATTTATTTATAAGATTCAAGGTCATTTAAGTATTAATTTTCTTGTTAACTCTTCTAGTTCATTGGTTTTCCTCTTCAGAAAATAATATTTTCCAACTTTCAGTAAAGGAACGTAGGTCATAGGTTAGATAGGCATGGGATATAGCATAAGAATCACAAAAATCTGATTTTAGAAACCCTGGAGAGAAGCAGTGGCTTGAGAAACTGAGCAGTACAGCAACCTGCCAGGAGGTGGGGATTTCATGGGGCAGATAATGTGCTTGGGCACAGTTCTAGTTCAGAGAGGTTTAAGTGAAAATTCTGAAACTTGCTCAGCTATGAAAATAGAACATAATGTCAATACAGGTGGATTCCCTTCTTTACCTCTTTGAAAATCTCCTGTCACCTTTTCTTTTCTTTTTTTTTGCCACTGTTCCAGGGCATGAGGCTAGGGGGTGCATTACCTCATCGTATGCATTCCTCCAAGTTCTAGACCTTTCTTCAGTTCAGTCTCACCTCTTTGTGGTCCTCTTTTCCCTCTCACCCTTTCTAGATGTCCACATGTTGGACATACATGTTAGCTGAAGTGCACAACTGAATATTGCTGTGGTCTGTGGTACCAGCAGTGATCAGATGAAGACAGGATACATTAGATACATGTAGATACATTACATACATTAGAGTAAAGCACAAGTACTCTTTCCTTCTGCTCATGTGTCTAGGTAGCTGAACACTGACCAGTCTTAGCAAGGCATTTGCTGCATTTGCTGCTCCCTCCCCTCTTTTTTTTTTTGAACCTGACCTTAGGGTTGTGGTTTTTCTGGGTGTTCCAATCAGTACACTTATATGTATATAAGTATACTTATTACAGACACACAAGGGAGATTTGACTGACAGAAGAGGAAGAGGCAATGTGAAGATGGCCCAAAGATAAGAGTAATGTGGCCACAAGTCAAGGAAGCCAAGGATTCTGAAAGCCACAATAAGCTGGACAAGGCAAGAAGTATTCTCCCATAGAGCTTCCAGAGGGAGTGTGCCCGTGCTGTAAACTTAACTTTGGACTTCGGCCTCCCAAAACTGAGAATACAATTACGTTGCTTTAATCCATCAAATTGGTGATAATTTGTTGTAGCATCCATAGGAAACTAATACAGATTTTGGTACTGGGAAGGGAGTGTTGCTGCAACAAATGCCTAAAAGTGTGGAAGAGGTTTTAGAGTTAGATGACGGCTAGAGGCTGGGAGAATTTTGAGGTGCGTGATAGAAGAAGCCTGGATTCTTGTGAATGCTCAGAAGGAAGTGAGGAGTGTTCATAGAAATATGAATGTTAAGGGTATTTCTTGTGAGGACTCAGAAGGAAATGAAGAACATTTTATTCTAAAATAGAGCAAACGTGATTCTTGCTGTATAGGTGGAAAATAAACTTAGAAGTGAAGGCCTTGGATATTTAGCTGAGGAGATTTCCAAGTAAAGTGTTGAATATGTGGCCTGGTTTCTTTTTTTCTGACTACAGTAAAATGCAAGAGGAAAGAGATAAACTGAGGAAGGAACTGTTAAGGCAAAAGAAACCAGCACTTGATGGTTTGAGAAATTTACAGCCTATCCAGATTGCAAAAAGTGCTAATGTTAGGAGATGCACTGTTAGGAAAGCATTCTCTGGAGAGAAGCCAGTGGTGGGGCTAGACCACATTTTGCTTGAAGAGATTACATGTGTAAATCATGGATTCACATAACAATCTCAGCAGAAGCCAGGAATAGAGAAGGAGTTATCCAGGAAAGATCTGTGGAGGACCCACTCCTAATGACATGAATCCCCTTGATATACACAGGAGACCCACCAGGTTTGTAAGAATAATATATCAGCAGATACATTGTAAGCCTGGACTAAAAGGGACAGAGACAGGATAAAATGAAAGAAGGCCATTGGACTCCCAGGAATCTATAGGCAGGGAACAGGTTGACAGAGCTACTTGCCTGCAAACAGGTGGTACCCTTCAAGAAAAAGGAGGATGACTCCAAGGGCAGAGTACTGATCCCACAGGCAGAGGCATAAGCTTTAGGCTGAGAGGCCTACAAAGCTGCTACAGAGGCCTGTCTAGAAGCTGTGGGCCCAAAGGACAGAACTGCAGGCCTTGAATGGATGCCAAGTAGCCTTGAGTCACAGAGGATCATTCTCAAGCCTTGAAACCTCACGAAATTTCCCTTGCTGCATTTCAAACTTTTTTGGAGATAGGTAACCCCTTTATTCCTTCCAGTTTCTCCCTATTAGAATGGAAATGTCTAACGTTTTTAACCTATGCCTCTTCTATCATTGTATTTTGAGAGCAGGTAACTTGCTTTTAAGTTTCACAGGTCCACAGATGGAGGATTCTGCCCCAGGATGAATCACACATAGAGTCTCACTTGTACCTGATTTAGATGATGAGATTTAGGACTTTTGAACTAGTGATATTTAGATGTAATTTTGTACTTACAGTTGATGCTGTAATAGGTTCACATTTGGTGTCTTGGGGGGGAATCTTGAGATGAATTGAATGCATTTTTTTGCATGGGACAGAAATGAATTTGGGGTTCAGAGGATGGACCGTAGTGGTTTAAGTTCTGACTCTCCAAAAGATATGTCAATATCCAAATCCTTGGAACCTGTGAATATTCCTTTATTTTGAAAAAGGGTCTTTGAAGGATCTTGAGATGAGATTATCCTGCATTACTCAGATGGACCCTAAATCCAATTACAAGGCTCTTTATAAGAGACAGAAGAGAAGACAGGCATAGAGGAGAAAGCAATGTAAAGACAGAAGCAGAGTTTGGAGTACTGTGGCCAGAAGCCAACAAATGTCAACATCCACCAGAAGCTGAAAGAGGCAAGGAAGGATTCTCCCCTAGAGTCTCCAGAGGTAGTGCAGCCCTGCTGACACCTTGATTTTGGACTTCTCACCTCCAGAACAGTGAGAATACATTTCTCTTGTTTTAAGTCTCCAAGTTTGTGGTCATTTGTTATGGCATCCCTAAGAAACTAATAATGTTTCACTTTCAAACTACTGTCTCTAGTGAACTGAAGCTTTCTTGGTCGTGGTTCTAATTTATCCCTTTGGATTATGGTGACAACCAGACTGAGTTCTTGGCCTCCCCTCCAAAGTCAGCCAGCATCTCCTGGCATCCCCAGAGGAGCTAATTTCCTATAGGAGGACTAGTTTTCTCAGCCTCTGTGTCCCCTGTCAATCCCCAAGGTGCTGGAGCACATCTTTGGTAGCTTCTACTTTCACTTTTTGTTTCTTCTCACAGCACACACCAGCTTAGTACAGCACCCACTCCTGCTCTTTATCCTCATGCCTGTCATCTCATCACAAGGATCCTACTGCTGCACTCTGCAGCCCATTCCTCTTTGTAATGTACCCCTGCAGGAATTCCAATGCACATTTGCATTTTAATGGAAATGTAATTGACTTCCACTCAACATTTAAATAATTAAGCCCTCACATTTACATTTTATTCTAGGTATTTTCTAGCCCTATTCCCCCTAACTTTTAGAGGAAAGACATCTTTCCTCACAGGTAACAATTGTAGCTATCATGTTCTGGACACCTATTGTGTGCCTAGCATCAGGATAATCATTTTGTAGATATCAATTTAATCCTCACAGTAATCTTTGTTTCATCCCCAGTTTACAAATCCAGGACCAAAGATAATAAGAGATCCGAACAAACTCACATGGCTTAAAGAACCACAGTATAGACTGGGGGACCCAAGATATTTCCTGTCTTCTACTTGTGTTTTAGATTTTATGTTATCTACTGTTAAAGCCTGAACAGAAAGTTTTTTCAACCTCTTTTCTCCCATTTGTCTCAATGGCAGAAATAATGGTAACTCACAGCTGACTTCATTGAGCACTTACTACTGTCCAGAGTGCTAGACTTCTCATTCATTATCATGTATTATCTTTACAGTAGCCTTATTAGGTGCCTGTCAGATTCCTGAGTACAGATGAAGAAACTAAATCTTAGGTTAAATATCTTACCTCAAAATACACAGCTAGTTTGATGTAGGACATGTATTTGAATCTAGATATGTCTGAATACAGAGAATGAGTTCTTAACTACTTAAAAGAGCACAATAACTCAAGACTTCAAAGATCAATACAGTGTCTTATTACATGTAAGACCCCAAGTTATAGCAAAATAGTACATCTTTGTAGTATGTAGATATGTTCAATAGATACTTTCTGGTCATATACTATATTAATCATTGCTGACCAAAATAAATGTCAGAATGTTATTTGTATATCATAACCTTTGAGTCATTTGAAACAGCTTTCAGCTAAAAGGTAATTAAAAACTAAATCTAAACTCCTGAAACATGAGTAATAAGAAAACAGCTCCAAATTTTAAAGCATGTTAAGAACAAGACAGTAGGTCCAAAATGGAGTTGCTTATGTTAAGCCCAACATCACCAAACTGAGACTTAATTACAGTTTTGGATCTTCCAGAAATGGAACCTTAAACCAGTCAATTAGGAATTACCAGATCAGCAGTAATAATCTGCCTGATAGTCCCGACCATCCCCTAAAGGAAAGTAAGTTTGTGATAACCAGCCTGCTTTTTGGCCTAGTATAACTTCCTTGTTCCTGCTCCTTTCTGCCTATAAAAGTCTTTCATTTTGTGCAGTTCTTCTATCTGCTAGATTGATGCTACCTGATTCAAATCCATTTTTTTTAATTAAAAAAAGATTTTATTTTAAGATGAGATAAGGAAATAAGGAAGATGGAAATCTCGACACTTAGCAGGTCTCACAAAGACTGGAACTTGGTCTGGGCACTAGAAGGTTCAGCTCAGGTCTAGCAACCTTACTTCCTTGTTGTTCCCATGGCAACTAAATGCATGACCTAGGAAAAGTACCAGAAACTGCTAGTTGTCTCTGCAATATCTATTCTCCTCTTCTTTAGTAACAGAGCCCTGGATTTATTTGGACTGGTGACATGCCCAACTAAAAGGCTGCATTTCCAGCCTGGTTTGCATCTAGATGTGGCCATGATGAGGCAGGTGGACAGCCATGGGTGGACTTCAGGACACCTCTCTAACAGGGACTGAAACAACAAGGATGAGCACATTTGGATTTTTTTCTCTTTTGCCTTCTTTCTTCCTGGAATTTGGAAGCATCCTGTAGCATCTTACGACCTTGAGGTTGGCAGCCATGTTCAAAGGAGGTTGGAGCAGAGAAATCAAAAAAGCCTAGATGCCTGTTCACTTGAGGATCTGCTATAGCAGCCCTGGTCAAATCCATTTGCGCTCAAATACACTCTTAAATTTTTTAATATGCCTCAGTTTACCTTTTAACAAACACAAATGGAAATGGAGAATGTTACAGTTATGGTGAATCTTGGTTAAATAGTTACCACCTAGATATGCACAAATGTGAAGTATTCTTATCTGAAACTCTCTCCAAGCTGTAGTACTTGGCCTTGAAGTACCTAAGCTTCCTTAAGAAGACAGTTTGCATTTTATTTCATTTCAGTTTAAATATCAGCCCAATCCTGTGATTTGTTTTTTTTTTCGATAGTCAAACCTTAGCCACTTCCCAATTTATAAGATCAGTCTCAACTTCAACCTAGTCTAGTTGGATGTAAGGGGGAGTTTCTGGAAAGTGTAAACCTGCAAGGTTCAAACTTACTTTCTCATACTCTCCCTTCCTCCTGGGCCTGCTTTCCCATCCTTGCCTTGGACTGTTGATGTGTGATCGTATGACTAGACTGTGACTATCCACAGTTGGGGTGCTAGCTCGGGATATCTGCATACGTGTGGCCACAAATCTGTAGGAGGTGAGTTTGCTATTCAATCCCTCTTGGTCACTGCTGCACTTGTGTGAAACTGATTATTGATTCTCTGAGTGACCAGAGCCGGTGTTCTGATTCTCAGCTGCAGTGTAGTAATTTATCCTCTGGGGGCTCTGCTCAGCTCTGTGTGCACAGTTCCGGTTGTCTTGCTACCAAAGATTAGAAAGATGAGACCTTTTGCTTCTAGGGTCCTCATGCACTGTTGAGCACCCCCACACTTCCTCTTGATTGAAGAGACTCTCGAATCTTAGCCATGCCTGCTCTCAGCTTTGCTTGCTTTCACTTGTGTGGTTCCCTGCTCCTGGCAGCTTTAGTGACTCAGCAAATGACTTAGCAAATCAAGAAAAATGCCACCATTTCCTTCATAGTAGATAGGAGGGAAGCGTGCAAGGGCCTCTACTGTGCCCCTCGCTGAGGGAGTGAATTGAATGACGACTCCGACTCCTCCTCCGTAGCAAGATGAGTATTAGGGGCAGTTAATGATGCCTTACACTCTGCTTCACCAAAAGGGAGTGAGTGTCCCTGATGCTGTCTAGACGCTGTATATAAGAGGATGGTGATGTGTAGACTGATCTATTGAATTTTCTGGAACATCTTTTTTTTAGCAAGGCAAGATGGTTTGCTACATAGTGGGCTTTTTATTTTTTCTTTTTTATCTTTTTTTTTTTCCAGTTGAAACTATTCCACAGCAATCCTACTGCATTCCATTTAACTCTTGATCTGAGCTGAGAGGGCTGTGTTAATAGTTCTAGGTCCTGGCTGAACATTAGACTCACCTAGAAGCTTTTAGAAACTATAACTCCTCAGTGTCCACCCCAAACTTATGTCAGTATTTGGTACAGTATTTGGTACATAGTAGTTTTTAACCAGTGGGCTAGAGGGAAGCCTAGTGAAGATAAATGAACAGCCTATTAGCTCATTACAAGCTCATAATCTCATAATAGGAGGAAAATACTATACTAGAAAACCTAAACTGAAGAAGCGGACATAGTTGAATTAAGGACCTTAATTTTTATCTTCCCAGTAGCCAAGCAAAGAGGGAAACAGATTTTATAACACAGCTTTCAGTGTCTAATAAAGGACCCATTTGTAGTTGTTCAGAGTTAAAACTTCTTCTCCATATAGAAGGAATTGATTGTATGAGTCTTAGTCTAAGGGACATTCAAAGACAATGGTTCATATCTTAGATAACACTTTTATGATGTAAAATGTTTAAATATATTGCTATTGTTTTTACTTATTTTCGATAAGAACTGAAAAATATATCATGGTAGAAGAGTTGACAGGGATGTGATGCCATTAACCTACTCTGATTTTCCTGTCAATATATTGGTTTATAGATGCTAATGATGCTGTATAATTACTGCTTGGCAACCATATAAATGACCATGTTGAGAAATGCCACACACAGCCCAGATTTGCTTTAATAATCCTGAGATCTCATTTCTTCCCTAAATGGGTTACTTTGAAAATCAGCATGATATGTGGATAAGTAACAATTTCTCTTTAAAGGGTTATTGTGAGGATTAGGTGAGAGGTACACACATGTAGAGATCCTAGAATAGTGCCCGCTCCATATTAGGTACTTTATAAATATTGTTGATGGTTATTGTTACTATTTTAACTGGCTCACTGGGGAAATTATGGGTTCCTTTGGAAACTTGAATGGTGCAGAATATTGTATTTTCAGATTCTGACACCAAGCCTTTCCAGTGAAGGAACTGTCAGAATATGGGATGATGACCTTAACAATTAAATGCTTTGTAATCTTATTCTATTTATTTTCTGTTGGTTTTCTTTCTCCTGGGTGTATAAAGATCTTTACTTTCAGTAAGAAGAGTGAACCCTCAGTATGTTTGTTTTCTGTAAGCATATGAAGCAAAGGCAGGGATAAAAATGTGTCAAAGATACTTGTTCAATCTATGATAAGGATAGTCATTGGTGTATTAAGAATTTGAGGGAGTTCTCTGGTGGTCTAGTGGTCAGGACTCCGCACTTTCACTGCTGTGGCCAAGGTTCAATCCCCGGTCAGGGAATTGAGATCCTGCAAGCCATGCAGCCAAAAAAAAAAAAAAAAAAAATGATGTAGTATTATGCATTATGCTGCCACATGCCACAGTCTCTTTCAGTAGATTTCTTTGTGAAAAAGAAACATTACTGTCTCTTCATGGACTTTTCAATCTACCAGCCCTGCTACAAACATCACAACATTGTAACTTCAAAAATATTGTTTCCTTATAGCACAATTCATGCTTCTGCAGGTTGTGCAGACTGTATGCTTTGTGGATTATATTGCTGAGAAGCACATATGTGGAACATTCCATGGTTCCATGACACTAATACAAATTCTGCTCATGCATTGGCTGGGTTTTGTGTTGCAGGGACTCAGAAGTTTTCTGGGGGGTTGTTTGTTTCAAAAATAGGAACTAGCATAGCAAATGTGGGTATTTATTTGTTTTTATAAGAAGCATCTATATAAACCCAGCCCAGCCAGGCCCACAGCTGTCAGTCAGCAGTGCAGGAATCAGTCTTAATCTGTCTCTTTAAGAGCACACATTTTTATCGCCATAAATTTCTATTAGTAAAAATAGAAAAATCAGCCCTCCTTTTCTTCTAAAGTACTGACAAATTTGGAGGAAGGAATTATATGCCTGGTGAAACATTGTATTAAACATAAAAACAATTAGCAAGACGTGAAGATGAAGAGTGTCTTAAAATCTGTACGTTGAAATAGCTTGTAGCCCAATGCCTGTATTATTATGAGAACATCTATGTTTTGTAATCCCCACCAACATGTGATAACTGACTATGGGTATAAATCTGATTTCCTAGGAAAAGATAAACTTCCAAGGGAAATATCAATTTCATGGCTTGCTTTCTAAAACTTAACTGTATATAAAGTCATAATTGTCACTGGTGAAGTCATCATATTTTGTTTTCTTGGAACCTGTGGGCTGGCTAAACCCCTTTTGTTTTTCAATTTTATATTCACCTTTTCCTGTTTCTTCTGGAGAGTGAGCAAAAGGATCTTGTAAAAGACATAATGTGAGTCATCCTTCAACAAAAGATTTCTCTTGAGATGGTGCTTCTGAGTGTAGATTGCCTTCTTTTCTGCTCAGAATAAGGACTGAGGGTTGTTCATTCTCTCTACTGCTTTGGCTATTATGCCTCTAATCTCTCTCTCTCTCTCTCTCTCTGTTAGTTTAGTGGATGGCATTTATGTACTGTTTCTCTAGGTGCTAATTGTAATTGCCATGTGCTATCACAATGGTGGGAGGCAATTGTGTATCCTCTCTTTCTTTTGAGAAGGTTATATATAATCAGTAATTCTATCTATTACAATGGCAAGTGGGTGGTATCTAGAGCAGACTCTCATTTTTCAAAATAAAATGATACTTGTGTTGGATGTCCAACTGTTAATTGAACTAGAAACTAAAGAAACAAAATTATGACAGAAAATAAAATCATATATTACTTATTTCAAAAGTTTTTTTGTTGTTGACCATAAAGAGCAATACATGGAGTATATGACGAGACTGTTTAGAAAGACAGATGCACATTTAAAGTATAATGGAAAAAATTACAAAGATTTCTCTTTAGGTAGGCAAATTGTACATATTGATAAAAAAAGACATTTAAAAATGAAAATTGATCTTACCACTTTCTACTAATGAGGTTTTTTTTCTAGGTTTTATTTCCTTTTAAAATGTGCTAACATGGTTCAGATGTCTAGTTTTGAGAGCAAAGTACCACATCAGGGGTGCATCATAATATGTTTCAGACTTGTTCTATACTTAGTCATTTGTTAGTGACTCGAAATAAGCAATCGAGAGTAGGAAATTATAGACATTTCAGCCTGTGTGCTGAGAAAATCACTTAATCTCTCTGAGCCTGAGTTTTCTAATTTTTAGAATGGAAAGTGGGTACTTGCTTCATAGGGCTACTGAGATAATTAAATGAGACCTAGCATGTAATGCACTTAGCCCAATTCCTAGGATGTAATCAAAACGTGCAGTCTATCCTAAATCTGTGGTGGTGATAATAGCGATGAAATGTGAGAAGTGAAAAGGACTGCGAGGGTCATCTGTCCCAATTCCTTTGTTTTATAGGAAGATCAGAGGTGGGATGTGCCCAAGGTCACACAGTTGGATGGCAGAGCATTGCTAATTCTCACTTAGGTCACTACTCATGGTGTTTGCTGTGTTATTCTGAAGAATTTCTGCAGGCAACTCAGAATCCCATATTTTGTCATCATAGACAGTGCTGGTATTTCATGATTACCTTATAAATGGCAATAGCCATGGCTGCAACATTTTTGGTCATAAGCGGCAAGAACAGGTGAGAATTTCAAAGAGGAACTGTCTTTGCTGCTCAGTTTCTTTCAGTGAATCTCGGGAATTTGATCCATATTGGTCTCAAAGGTCGCTCCTATAATCAACAGCAACTTTAGGGACTGGGGAATGGGTCCAGATTCCTTAGCGTGACTACTAAAGTACTTTGCCTCTGATATGAGGCTAGTGAAACATATGTTTTACTCTTTACATGTCATCTGTAAATTTTTATGTACAGTATCAATAAAGAAACATTTGTTTCCATTTTAAAAAGAAAAATACTTTTATTGGCTCTAGAAATCATTAATTTATTACAACTTTGCATCATTATTTTGTCTCTGTAGTCACAAAATTTGAAACATTTCAATATAGTAATAACAGTATTTTGAAGACAAGTTTACACCTCTGTCTTATGATTTTGGTTTGTCTGGATTGCTTCATGATAACTACTAAGCTAATTTAGTTATAGAGGTCTCGTCATTCCATGGTGCTGAGGTCCTTCTATTAAATAAATACTGAGCAGTTTGAGGTATAACCACTCTGCCCAAATTATGTCCTACAAGATTTCACAATAAAAAATTGTATTTAGTGTAGATTATTTGGTTGGAATACTTTTTGCTATATGTAACAGAAAAACCCAAACGCTCAAAAGTTTACATATAAAAAATTTATTTTGTCATGCAGAATAGGGCTGCTCCAAGGTTGGTTAATTAGGGGATACAGTGAAGTCATCAAGGATAGAGGTTCCTTCTATCTTGTCTCTCTGCTATTTTCGTTATGGAGGCTTCTTTCCCATGTGGAGACAAGATGGTTGCTACAGTCCCAGGTATCACATGGAGATATGATGACATCCAGCAAAAGTGTAACCATTTTTCCTTGTCTCTTTTTATGACAATAGAAACTTATTCCAGAAGCCTCCCAGTATATTTGCACTTCTGTTTCACTGGACAAAATCACAATACAGATTGTTGTGAGGACTGGAACTACTCTGATGGGCTAGGATATTTAAGTCTCCACATCTAGGCTAGGACTGGGACCAATGTTCATGAGGAAGGAAGAGAGGGGCAATGACTGTTGGATAGGAAACCAAGAGTGTCTGATGTACGTAGAAGTAGCTTGACAGTAAATGATGGGAAAACTAGGCAAGAAGGGAAAATAAGGGAGAACTCTGAAATAAACTCATAAATAACATTAATGTTTATCTTCTTAATTTTTCTGTAGTAAAAAGAGAAGAAATATAATTTAATTGTGTCATCTAAATGGTTTCTTCTTCTGGTAAATTGTCCTGCTGTGGATGAAGACAATTATTCCATTTGTGTATTAGAGTCCTGCTAGCTTATTAGATCCCTAATGAAATTAGCAGAGAGTTTGTGTATCATTCTGCAACTTTACAGACCAAAGAAGTGTTATTAGAGACACCTACAAGTATTTTCATGCCATGTATTTACATGCTTTGTTTCATTTTTTGTCATCAAAGGCCATTTGGCTATGGTCCCTTTTACTAATCCTTTCATTTAAAGAGTAGCAAAATTAATTGTATCCTATGGCATTTTTCTAGCATTAATTTTGCATTAGTTTCTAAAATTTTTGTTTTTTCTTTTTGGTGGGATCATCACAGTAGTTGTGAGAATTTGAAGTCAGACTATGTGAGAATTTGAAGTTAGACAAATTACTATGGACTGTCCTTATTAATAACAAAAATGAAAGTAAAAGTCTGTTCTCTCTATGAAGCCTAAGGTATTGGAGATGAAGCATAGACACAGGAGAGGGAGTTGTAAGTACCCCAGTGAATCCTAGAAGCAGAAGAATAGAGAGAAATGAAGTGGTTAGAGGGTAAATTAGTTGGTATGTACTCAATAAGAGTTATGGGGGATATAGTTAGTGTCGTGGTGACCAGGATATGGGAAAACAGGTTGGAACAGAGACCACAAGAAAGTCAAAAGAGAGGTGATAACATTTAATCTTGATGAAATTTGGTCCCAGATATGCCCTTTATCATTAGAATAGAACAAAAGAAAAAAGATCTACATAATTATCCTACATGTTCAATTTTTCCTTTCCAGACTTCCTTCTCATACCTACTTATGTTACAAGCTTTGCCTTCCCTGATCCCATTGACTCTGTGGCTTCTTCATCATAAGTTTACCATACTTTATTATAAACATTTATTGGCTTGTCTGTATACTTTCCTAGATCTTGGGGATAGGGCTGCTGTTTCCTTATCCCAAGTCTCCAGCATGTTGCAAAGTGCTGCATAGGTAGTCTGCACTCAATAAGGAGTGAACTCCTACACTGATGCACAAGTTCTAATGTCAAGAAAATAAACCCAGAATAAAATGTCCTCTTTCTGTTGAGTCTTCAACCTTTCTTGCAAAAGGATTTTTGACCTAGAAAGTTCTTTTTACCTTTGAGGTAGATTGATAGCCCCAACTGATGACTACCTTTCAGTCTTGTCCTCTGCAATGTGACTATGCAAACTTCTCCCCTTGGGAAGTGGATATATTTAATTATTCTTGAAATTGGACAACCTTAGTAATTTTCTTTAGATGATAGAATGGGGAAGAGAGGTGTTGTGCCAGTTTGGATCCTAGGTCTCAAAAAACCTTGCACTCTTCTGCTCTTTCCTGGAACCCTGAACCTAGTATGAACAAGCCTGGGCTGGTCTGATATAGGATGATCTCTCATGTGGAGCCCTCTCACTACTTCTTTTCAACATCATAATAGAAATTCTAGCTAGTGCAATAAGAAAAGAAAAGAAAAAGTATAGAGATTGGGAAGGAAGAAATAAAATGGTCTTTGTTCACAGAGTACATGAACACCTATGTAGAAAATCTGAAAGATTTTCTACATAGATATAAACCCTACATAGATATAAACCCTCCTGGAATTAATAGGTGATTATAGCAAGATTAATAGGTGATTATAGCAAGATTGTAGGATACAGATAATATACAAAAGCCAGTCACTTTCCTGTACATCAGAAATGAACAAGTGAAATTTGAGATTAAAAACACACTACTATTTATATTAACACTCCACAAATGAAATACTTAGGTATAAATCTAACAAAATATGTACAAGATCTATATGAGGAAAACTACAGGATTCTTGTGAATGAAATAAAAGAACTAAATAAATGGAGAAATATTCCATGTTCATGGATAGAAAGAATAAATATTTTTAAATCCCTCCCACCTTGACCTATAGATTCAATGCAATACCAATCAAAATCCTAGCAAATTATTTTGTGGATACTGACAAACTGATTCTAAAGTTTATATGGAAAGGCAAAAAACCCAGAATTGCCAACACAGTGTTAAAGGAGAACAAAGTCAGAGGACTAACTGCTCAGCACCAAGACTTTCTACCAAACAACAGTAATCAAGATAGTGTGGTATTGGCAAGAGAATAGACAAATAGATCAATGAAATGGAATAGAGAGCCCAGAAGCAGTTGCCCATAAATACAGTTGACCGTTCTTAGATGAGGAACAATGTAGCAAAGATGGTCATTTCAACAAATGATGCTGGAACAACTGGACATCCACATGCAAAAATACGAATGTACACACAGACCTCATTTTCCTCACAAAATTTACCTCAAAACGGATCACAGATCTAAATGTAAAACACAAAGTCATAAAACTCCTAGAATATAACATAGGAGAAAATCTAGATGACTTTAAGTATGGTGATGACTTCTTAGATACATCACCAAAAGCACAATCCATGAAAGAAATTATTAAAAATCTGGACTTCATTAAAATTAAAAACTGAAAGACAGATGTCAAGAGAATGAGAAGACAAGCCACAGACTGCATGAAAATATTTGCAAAAGACACATCTGATAAAGGACCGTTTACCCAGAACATACAAAGAACTCTTAAAACTCAACAATAAGAAAACAACCCAGGGCTTCCCTGGTGGCGCAGTGGTTGAGAGTCCGCCTGCCAATGCAGGGGACACGGGTTCGTGCCCCGGTCTGGGAAGATCCCACATGCCGCGGAGCGGCTGGGCCCGTGAGCCATGGCCACTGAGCCTGCGGGTCCGGAGCCTGTGCTCCACAACGGGAGAGGCCACAACAGTGAGAGGCCCGCGTACCGCAAAAAAAAAAAAAGAAAACAACCCAATTAAAAACGGGTCAAAAACCTTAAAAGACACTTCACCAAAGAAGATATACAGATGGTAAATAAGCATAAGAAAAGATGTTCACATCATATATTATCAGGGAAATGCAAATGAATATAACAATGAAATACTACTACACACCTATTAAAATGGCGAAATCCAGAATGCTGACAACACCAAATGCTAGCAAGGATATAGAATATCATTCGTTGCTGATGGGACTGCAAAATGGTATAGCCACTTTGGAAGACAGTTTGGTAGTTTCTTGCAAAGCTAAACATACTCTTATTATACCATCCAGCAGTCATGTACTTTTGTATTTACCCAAAGGAGTTGAAAATTTATATCCACGCAGAAAAATGCACATGGATCTTTATAGCATCTTTATTCATAATTGCCAAAATATGGAAGCAACGAGGATGTCCTTCACTAGATGAATGGATAAATAAACCATGATATATCCAGACAATGGGTTATTAGTAGTGGTAAAAAGAAATGAGCTATCAAGCAATGAAAAGACATGGAAGAAACTTAAATGCTTATTACCAAGTGAAAGAGGCCAATCTGAAAAGACTACATGCTGTATGATTCCAACTAAAGGATATTCTGAAGAGGTAAAACTATAGAGATAATAAAAAGATCAGTGGTTTCCAGGAAGGTGGGGGGAGATGAATAGTGGAACACAGAGGATTTTTAGGGAAGTGAAAATACTGTGTGGTACTACAATAGTGCATACATGTCATTATCCATTTGTTCAAACCTGTAGAATGTATAATACCCAGTGTGGACCGTAATGTAAACCATGGACTTTGCGTAGTGATGATGCATCAATGTAGGTTCATCAATTAGAACAAAGGTACTACTCTGGCAGTGGAAGTTGATAATGGAGAGTATATGCATGTGTAGTGGCAGGGAATATATGGGAAATCTCTGTCCTTTCTCTTAATTTTGCTGTGAACCTAAAACTTCCCCCCTGCTCACAGACACCCCCTTCCCAAAGTAGTCTTAATAATAAAAAGCATGTGGAGGAAAATTCAATTTTTTCATCTGAGGCTATTCTGGACCAGTCTTAGATGGTCAAACCTAAAACAGAACAGTATGTGGTACATTTACAATGCTTGATAAATGTAAGATATTATTTTGGCCTTGTAGATCTTCATCCTAGAATTTCTCTCCTTTGACAAAATGTACCTGTATGACCAATTTTGGTGGTGTGTTTCCTTTTAATTGTCTTTGTAATCCTGCCTTCTCCACATGGTGGTTTACTGGATTTGATTATCAGCCACCTAGTTTAGTCTACATATACCTTTTTCTTGAGGAAACTGTTGGTACCTTCATGATTTCAATTATGTACAATAGGCAGATAACTCTGGAATTTATAGGTATACATTTATAACCACTCTTATCTACATATACAAAGCCTGCTTAACAACTACTAGCTTGTGTATCCTCTTAGTAGGTCAGATTCAACATGTATAACACTTCCTATCTTATTTCTTTTTCAGGCAATCTATTATTCAAGCTAATGGTCCTACAGTTATTTTTGGATTTTTCTTTTCTTTCCCCTGACACCACTTCTTCTTTCATAATCTTAAATTTTGTGCCCTCATTTTCAACAAATTTCAATAAAAAAACTTTTATGTATTTGCATTGCCGCCTTTCTATTTTGAAGGCAATTTTTACTTTTTTTGTCTTCCTTTTTGTTTTTCACACCTCTAATACATTCTGTGTATCACTGTAGTAATTTTACTAAATATCAGGGAGAAGAGGGAAAATCAAGGATTTAACATTTATCGAGATCCGAACTGTGGAGGAAACACTGGGCTACATGTTTTATTCACTCTTTCATTCAGAAATATATTTTTAGTAACTATCAGAGGCTAGGTTCTAATGATACTAGGATGTGTTGTGTGAAACATACATAAGTTCTGCTTTCACAGAGCTAATACTTTAGTAGATGAGAGACAATGTGTAAGTAAACAAACAAAAAGCCCTTCCCCCAAAGAAGGCCAGTTATGAGAGATTGGAGTGAGTACATGCTTGAAAGGCTTCTTCTTATAGTAACAATATTCTTAGAAAGTTAATTAATACATAATCACTCTCCAAAATGAGAAAGTGGATTTTCCTTGCACTGAATCCTGTGAAGCAGCCCATGTGGAATAAAGCAGGCAGGAGACTTCATCAGTAATCTAAGGACACCACCTCAGAAATCTCCATGGAGAACCAAGGCCACCAAGCTCTGTGGTGAGACACCAACGCTTAGAATACTCAGGAAAATTCCATTGTGGAAAATGGGTTCACCACCCCAAATCATCAAAGAAATAAAGAAGATTGATGCCAAAATGTACATTACAGAATCTAAAAATAGAAGATCATGGGACTAAGAAAACAAAAGTCCAGAACCTACTTTTGAAATTCAGTTAAAAAATGAATAAGGATTAGGAATAGAAAGGAAATTCCATATAGCTAACAGATATAGAAGGTGATGCTCAAACACATGGTAATTGGAAAAATGCATTTTAAAAAACACAATGGGATATCACTTTATACTTACCTAATCAGCCAAAAAATTAGAAAATAAGATAAATACCAAATATCAGTTGGGATATGAGACTACAGGAACCCTGGTAGGAATGTAGATTGGAGCAGGCATTCTGGAGGACAATTGTGCAGCACTTAGTCAAATTAAATACTGACATTTGCTATGGTCTGTAAATGCCTGGATTTTTTTTTTCCCCCCAGAGCAGCAGTTCCATAAAGAATGTTTGCAAAGATATTTGTTGTAGGCTTGTTAGTGGTAGTGAGGAGCTTGAGGCAACAAAGAGATCGAATACAATGAAATAGTATGTAGCACTTAGAAACTATGGCTAAATGGACATAGAACAACATAGATTTCTAAAACACGTAGGTGAGTAAAAACAGCAAGAAATAGAATGAACTCTACAAACTAGTAGGATTTATGTAAATTACACATCCATGCCCAGGAAATTAGCACTACATATTTAAAAGGACATATACAATTAAAGAGATACCTAAAACATTAGAATGGTTGGTCCTGGAGCAGTGAAAGGAGATGGACTTGGGGAAGGAGGAAAGGGAGTTTAAAAGAATGAGAAAGCTTCACACAGACTAAAAAATAAAATACAATACAAATGGTGAGGTTCCTTTAAGAGATAAAAGGAAGTAATCACTTCTAAGAAAAAAGAATAAAGAGATTAGGAAAATGAACCAGTTGAAGGTTCTGAATGTGAAGATGCATTTGAAATTATAAAGTGCTATGAAGGAAACCAGTCGTATGCTATCACAGAAAATAATTGTGGTAATGTGGAGAAAGAATTCTACTCAGTGGTCAGAAAGGGCTTTCTGAGCTAGTGTAGTTTAAGCCAAACCCACTAGGATTAAAAGCAGCTAGCCATGTAAATACTCTTGAGAAAAGCCTCTCAAGCACAGAGGTTGGCCTGTTCTAGGAACTGAAAGACCAGTGCAGCTGGTGTATGGTGAACAGGGGGAGAGAGGTCTAAGAGAAGATACAATCAGAGGCTAAGGCATGTAAAGCCTTTGGATTTCATTCCAATTAAAATGAGAAACTCTGCAGGGTATTAAGCAGATGTGAACAAGATTTGGTTTACATTTTTAATTTTTAGGAGTTTACTCTGCTGCTCTGTGTAGAATGGATTAGAAGAGAGAAACAAAGAGGAGACTGGTTAGGAGGCATTCTATGAGAAAGAGCTGTCTTGGACTATAGTAGTGGTCCTGGAATTGGAGAGAAACAGAGATAAGATATAATTTGGAGGCAGAATTAACAGGAATTAATAGACTGGTTTGGGAGGTGAAGGAAATATAAAGACATTCTGTAGGTTCTTAGCCTACCTTTTATTGAAGAGGGAGAGTAGGTAAGGAACATATTTTGAGGTAAAATAAGAATTCAGTATCAGACAAGCTAACTTTGGCCTCTTGTGAGACATCCAAGTGAAGATGGCAAATAAAATATTGAATAGAAAAGACTGGAATACAAAGGGTAGGTCTAAGCCAGAGATGTAGATTGGAGAGATAGCATCATATGGACCATATTTAAGCCATGGGAAAGATGAGATTAACCAGACAGAATGTGTAGAGGGAGAAAAGAAGGATGTTTGTGTAACATCTTGAGGAACTCTGTCATTTGGATCTCTGGGAAGGGCAGGGAGCCCTTCCCAGAGGAAAGGAAGACTGAATAGGGGTGGCCAAAGTCCTGCAGTGTTTCATAAGGGAGGGAGCTAACTCTGTCAGGTACTGCCAAGAAATATAGTGAGGACAGAAAGATAGATCCATTAACATGGCAACATGGAAGCCATCAATGACCTTAATAAGAGTAATTCCATGTCTGTGAGGGCCAGAGGCCAGAGTGGAATGGATTGAGGAGTGAACACAAGAAGATACGGTGGAGATAACATCTGTAGACATACTTTGGAAGTCTGTCTCTGAGTAGTTGGGGTAATAGGTACAGGTAAGGACTGTTGGTTTAAAGATACTAGTCAGTCATTTAAGAACCTTTACAAATTGACTCTAAACTCTAAGTACTTTCTTTATTCCAGCCATATTTGTTCACTAATTTTCCCAGGTCAGGCTGAATGGAAGTATTTAGTTTTCTTATATAAGCTGATTACTGAACCTCCCAAACCAGGCTAGTAATTTAGCAACCCATGAATCCAACGTTCTTGGAGTATTTGTTCAACATTATTGGGGGTGGCATCTGCAACAACAAAGATTTTCACTTATTTTAATTTTTATTCCAGCTAGGTATTTTCTTCTTCAGTGGGAGTAGAATTGGCCTACATGTTGTTGAGTATTCACAAAGTTGTGAACTGAGCTCTTAGCATCATACTTATGATCTATCCTGTTGATAACTTAGTGCCTTTTGTAGATAAACACCAGGACAGTTTCTTAGCTGGCCTATCAGTTTAATACAGCTTTCTTATTCTAGTACCTTTGCTCATGGTAATATTATCTGTAAGTTCTCACCTTCTGTGTTCCTCCATGCCCTTTCTACTTACATAATTTCTTCTAGGTCTAAGTTTCCTTCTCTGACCCAGTTGTTGCTATCCCCTTCCTTTGGACCTCTGCCCTACTTTTTATCTCTAATACCAATTTAGTGATTAATTATGCTTGTTCTTTACTTGCAGTTTTTAATGTTATTTACTTAATGAGTACTCATTGATAGTACCCAATAATGTTTTTGATTGGCTCCTGAAGATTTTGTAGGGTTGGTTTATATTTTGACTCTCTGTGACACCTATCTACACATATATATTTCCTCAGGCAGTATAGATAGTATGTGACATCAGACATCAGACTAGAAAGGAAATTTTGTATAATGTTTCTTTCTGTTTGTCCTTGATTTACATTAAAAAATTAAAGTCAATTTACCTATGTGCTCTTACATCCAAAATGTATCACATTAGTAAAAACAAAGAACAAAACTTTGATAAATGTTTGAAAATCTGGAGTCACGCAGACCTGCTTTAAAACCTACTTCTGTCATTTACAAGCTTTGCAATTGAGACCATGTTTCTTAATCTCTCTGATCCCTGCTTCCTTCTGTCAAATGGAAATAACCTATTTCTCTGTGATATTTTTTGTTAAAAGCATGTAATAAGGGTGGTAACTATTGAGTTGTTAATTACCATAAAATAGTAATAAAACAAAGTAAACAATTTTGGCTGCCCAAGTTGAAATCAGGCCCCTAGTCTCTTCAGCTTTATGACTTTGATATGATCTGGGTGATTTATGTCAAAAGGCTTAACTGACCTATTTTTCGACTTGGGTAGGAATTTCCTCTCATTTACAAACACAGTGCTTTTCACCACTTGAAGAAATTCAATTATGTTTCTGCTGACTTGAATTTCAAGTGATCACTTAGCCTGCAAATGTGTATGTGTGACCCTGATTTTAGCATTTCTCCCTCCTACTCTAGCCCTTCAAAGATAACTTCTCACTCGGATATTCAGGGAAAAAACTTGGCTTGTAGCACATCCAGTTCTAAGTTAGTTCGGTGCTATAGTTGAGTTTCCATGCTGTGCTTTGATCTGACCCAGCCTAAAAACCTGGATTAATGTTGGAGACTTCTCAGAATTCCTTTACTACCATCTTTCCTTTCATGGAGCTGTTACCACATTAGATCTTTTTTAAAAAAAAAAAATTATTAGAGTATAATTGATTTACAGTGTTGCATTAGTTTCTGCTGTACAGCAAAGTGTATCAGTTATGCATATAAACATGTCCACACTTTTTGGATTCTTTTCCCATATAGGTCATTACAGAGTATTGAAAAGAGCTCTCTGTGCTATACAAGTAGGTCCTTATCAGTTATCTGTTTTATATATAGTAGTGTGTATGTGTCAATCCTAGTTTCCCAATTTATCCCTTCACCTCACCCCCACCCCGCTTTCTCCCCTGGTAACCATAAGTTTGTATTCTACGTCTATGACTCTATTTCTGTTTTGTAGATAGTTCATTTGTGCCATTTTTTTTTAGATTCCACATATAAGCGATATCATATGATATCTGTCTGTTTCTGACTTACTTCACTCAGTATGACAATCTCTAAGTCCATCCATGTTGCGCAAATGGCATTATTTCATTTTTTATGGCTGAGTAATATTCCATAGTGTATATGTACCACATCTTTTTATCCATTCCTCTGTCAGTGGACATTTAGGTTGCTTCCACGTCCTGGCTACTGTAAATAGTGCTGCAGTGAACATTGGGGTGCATGTATCATTTCAAATTATGGTGTTCTCTGGATATATGTCCAGGAGTGGGATTGCAGGGTCATAGAGTAGGTATATTTTTGTTTTAAAGGAAACTTCATACTGTTCTCCATAGTGGCTGCACCAATTTACATTCCCACCAACAGTGTAGGAGGCTTCCTTTTTTTTCCACATCCTCTTCAGCATCTTTCCTTTCATGAAGCTGTTACCACATTAGATTTTAATGAAATAAATGTAGGAAAGCCCCTATTCTATGTTATCTTTCCTAATTCTAATTTACCATTTACAAATTCTAGATAGCTATAACAGATTTTACTGGGGAATTGATATGTCTAATAGAAATTTTGTGTGAGACACAAAAATACATTTTAAATCAAACTTTGAAATGTCATGGTACTCATAAACCATGTCAAGAGAACAAAAAGGTTATATCTATTTCAGATCTCATGGGTGTACCTGAGAGCCTTACTCTTCTGCTTTCAGGACTGCTTCAAAGTGTTTCATTCTTCAACACTTCTGCATGTAAATCTCCATGCCCCTTTAGGAAACCCCATTCCTGTCCTTGCTCCTATTATGTGACATAAAAATTTCCCAGCAGGCTGTGAGGTAAGGCTGTCCCCTCCAAATTTAGTTTTCTGGGAGTATTCTCTCCAGTGAATCACACCTGTCCCTCTGCATTATTTTTCAGTGTCCAATGAGTTACACACACGTGCACAAATACAAACGGTAAAGCCAAAATCCATGTTACAAATAGAAACATTTTCCTCACTGCGATTATAATCCTGCAGAACTTCCCTTGAACAAATGGGAGAAAATGCCTCTGTATGTCATTATGCTGAGTAGTGTTCAGCTTTCTTTGTTTTACCTACTGTGTTTAGATTGTGCCTCAGCCTTTCCAGTACATAAACATAAGGAGTTATTATAGCATTGAAGATTGTAACACTTCTTTATGATGGTCAACATTTCTTAACTATACAAATTTCTACTTTGAGCTTTTAGGAATTCTTAAAAATTTATGTCAGATCAAATCTTGGGTTACTGTAAATGAAAGAAGACTGTGAAGAATCATTATTTTTCATCCAAGCATCCTCTAGGAAATGGGAAGGATGTTTTAGACAGAAGTAATCAACCAAAATTTTGCCAACAATAACCAGAAAACATACCGAGAAAAAAGATCAGGACTCACACCAATATGTTTCTATAAGCAAGAAGAAAATATTGTAAGAAAATGTGTATAATGTCTAGAATGTTTCGTTATAGAAAATTGAAAAACATGTTCCTAGACACATAAAAAAGAAACTAAAAATATATCAATCTCACAGTGAAGATATAAAACATTTTGGTGATCATTTGGGTCTACCAACCTATCTGTAATTTTTCTGTTTACTTATCTGAACAAAATTTTGATCAAATTGTATTAATCATTTTATAACTCAATTATTTAAATATATAATAATTCACAATGATTCTGCCATGTTATTAAATGTTTTTGAGGACTTGATTTTTGACTATGTGATATTCTATAATATGTGCTATGGTTTAATTTATGTAATCACTCATTGTTGCACAACTAGAAAGTTTTCAAGGACTAGTTTACTTTATAAAAGAACATTTTATATTTACTTTTAACAATAATAGTTGACTTGTTTGAGTCATTTTCTTGTTAAATAGAAACTTGAGATCTAATAGTTTTTAAAATTTCTTTTGTTAGTAGCTAGGCCCCATATGATTAAAAACATCTACATTTTATGGCTAAATTCACAGATCTATAACAAACATTTGAAAGCAAGAATAACTTTAACTAATGGTAACTTGTCTGTACTGGTAATTTTCCCCTTCAAGATATTGAAAAAACAGGACTTACTGTAATTATAATCCATTTAAATAACACGTGTGTGTGTGTGTGTGTGTGTGTGTGTGTGTGTTGGGGGGTCTGAGGCACCTTTAAAAATAAATATATTGAGAAAATGTCAGGACTTTGACCTGTTTTTCAATAGGGCAGCAATAATGGAACATCAAATGTAGTGTCTGTTAACAAGATTCATTTTCTTTGTTGGTCATAATGTTGGCATTTCCAGCAGATGGCATTATTACCCTAAAGAATCAAGCAGTAAAGTCAAGTGTCTTTCAGTAAATGCACTTTTTAGAAAGGAAGGGAAGAGGGAAAGGAAATATAACTTATTGAAGAAGTCTTTAGGTGGTGGTCCTTTTATATATGGAATATACATGTAATTATACTTAATGCTCATGGTGATCCTTGCAGGTGGGTGTTATTTTAAGAATAAATAAACAGGCTGAAAGAAGTTAAGAAACTTGGTATTCACCAAGCAAATAAGTGACAGACTTGTGATTATAATCTAGATCTGGCTGATTCAGGAGCCTGGGTAGCTGTTGTGTTTAGAATCTATGGTATTCCAATGAAAATATTCATTCCATAGGAACAATTTCAAACGAAGAGGTTGATACCTTCCAAAATTTTTTCTGAGGAAAAAAAGTTTAAAGTTTTTTTTTTTTTTTTAATGAAATATTCTCAACTTCAAAAAAATGCAGAGAAGTATTTCTGGAATAATGGAGCCAAGGACCTCTGAAAATCCACTCTTGTATAAAAGCAATGGAAACACTAGCAAAAAAAAAAATTGTAAAATCAATGTTTTCAGAACTCTAGGAATTTACCCAAGGTTGCAACAATCTGGGAAGTGTTTTTATAAGGAAAAATTACTGAATGTTGGTAAGAACAGTAATATCTATGGCATTGTAATTTGTTCTATTCCCATTCCCTTCTCCCCAGCACCATGGTAGCTTTGAAAGCCAGCAACCTTGCAGCCACAATTGTTGTGAATTTCAGTAACTTAGAGATGATTGGAGGAGAAGAATGGGTTTGAATATCTCCAAAATGCCCCATCTCAAGGGAATTGTCAGTATTTGACCTATCTGGCTAGATCCTTAGAAAAGCCCAGCACAAGTTGTTTATATTTAACTTGACTCACAGCTCACTCAGTGGGAGAAGCCCTTTCCCCTGCCATCTGTCATAAAAACATCAGTATCAATTATTTACCATCACAGCTACCTGAGAAAAATGATACCAGTTGGGGAAAATGAGGCTGGATGCAAAACTTAAATGAAAAATCAAGGAGATAGTACATTTATGGGAGGCCTTTAGAAGCTTGAACATATTACGGGGGATCTTAAAGTCCATGTGCATGTGCAGGGCTGTGAGCGTGCTCTGGAGGGACCTGGGAAAGCCATGATTTCTAACCTCTGGCTGAATGTAAAGCTCTACAAAAGCTGGAAGCAAAGGCTAAGGTAGAGTAGTAAACTTCCAAAGCATTGTTTTGTCCTGATACACACAGAGATCCTCAGCAAAGAGCAGGAGCTTTATTGGTTCAAGGTATTTTAGGAAATCTCTGTCTAATCATTAGCCTACCATTAAGCTAACCAAACAGAAACTTTAGTGGAAATGCACACAGAAATAAAGACTGTAAAGAATCAGTCCAGGAAAATCACAAGAAAACAGTAACTGCTACAACAACAACAAAAACAGTCATGAAAAAAAACCCTGGGAGGGGGAAATCTCACTTTGAGTTGCCACATTATAATATTATAACACCAGTTTTTGATAAAAAAAAATAAGGCAAACAGAGAAGCAGGGAAATATGGTCCATACAAAGGGGGGTAAAATCAATCAATGAAAACTGTGTCTGAGGAAGCCCAGATGTTGAACTTAATAGAGATTGAACTTTAAAAAAGCTGTTATGAATAAGTTTAAAGAACTAAAGGAAACAATGTCTTAAAAATGAAAGTAAAATAATGATGTCTTGCGAGACTATCAATAATGCAATAGAAATTGTTAAAATACCCAAATAGAAATTTTAGTGTTAAAAAGTACAATAATTAAGATAACATTTACTAGAAGTGTTCAACAGCAGGCAATAGAAATTTTAGTGTTAAAAAGTACAATAATTAAGATAACATTTACTAGAAGTGTTCAACAGTAGGCTTGAATTGACAGAAGAGAGCTTCAGTGACCCATGAAATACCATTAAGAATAGCAACAAGTGCATAATGTGAGTCCCAGAAGAAAAGGAAAGAAAGAGGCAGGAAGAATATTTGAAGATATAAATGCTGAAAGCTTCCCAAATTTGATGAAAAATATGAATCTACACATTAAAGGATCTCAAGAAACTCCAAGTAAAATAAACACGAAAAATTTCACATCTAGACAAATTAATAGTCAAACTGTAGAAGCTAAAGACAAAGAATAACCTTGAAATTAGGAAGAAAAAAAATGATTTATCATCAACAAGATATCCTCCATAAGATTAACAGCTAACAAGAGAAGACTTGGATGACACTATAAACCACCTAGACATAAGAGATATCTATGGAAATATATATGTACACACACACACACACATAAACTAGCCCACACTAAAAAGAAGGAAGGAAATAAAAATGTAATATAGATTAGAGAAGAAATAGATGTGAATTTAAAAATAAAAGAATCCAATAAAGTAAAATATTGAGTCTTGAAAAGATCAACAGAACTGGGAAATCATTAGCCAGAATAAGCAAGAAATAAAAGAGCTAGACTTATTACTAACATCAGGGTGAAAGAGGGTACATCACTACCAATGTTACACATATACAAAAAGATTTATAAGGAAATACTGTGAACAACTGTGCCAACAAAATGCATAATGTAGGTGAAGGAACAAGTTCCTAGCAAGGTACATATTACCCAGAATGATTCAACATGCAATTCATGTTCATAGATCAGAAAATTTATTATTGTTAAGATGGCAGTACATCTAAAATTGATCTACAGAGTAAAGGCAATCCCTATCAAACTCCCACCTGTCTTTTTTGAAAGCTGGTTTTAAAAGTTATATGGAAGTGCAAGGAACCAAGAATCACCGAAACGATCTTGGAAAAGAACAAAGTTGGAGGATTCACATTTCTCAATTTCAAAAACTTTCTACAAAGCTACAAAAATCAAAACTGTGTGCTAACTGACACAAGATAAATGGAATAGAATATTCTAGAAATAAAACCTTTCCTATGTCAATTGATTTATGACACGGGTGTCAAGACAACTCAACGTGTAAATGATAGTGTTTTCAACAAATGCTGCTGAGACAACTGAATATTCATATGTAAAAGGATGAAGTTGGACCCCATGTCACACCATATAAAAATTAACAAACTTTTATAATTAATTTATGATCAAAGTCATAAATGCAACAGCTAAAACTATATAGCTCTTAGAATAAACCTAGGAGTAATTCTTCATGACCCTGGTTTAGGCAATAGTTTGTTAGATATATCAAGAGCACTAGAGACAAAAGAAAGAATAGATCCACTGGACTTCATTAAAATTAAGAAAAACTTGTGTCTCAGGCACCATCAAGAAAGTGGAAAGGCAGTGTACAGAACAGGTGAAAATATTTGCAAATCATACATCTGATATACAAATTTATGTCCAGAAGATAAAACTCTTACAACTCAATAATTAAAAGACAACCCAATTAAAGATGGGCAAATGATTTGAACAGATATTTCCTTAAAGAAGAAACAGAGATGACCTATGTACACATGATAAGTTGCCAACATCATTGGTTATTAGAGTAATACAAATCAGAAACCCAATGAGATACTATATAACAACTGCTGATAATTTTTTTAATTAAAATTAAAGAAAACAGGCAATAACAAGTGTTGGCGTGTGGAGAAATTAATATCCTCATACAGTGCTGCTGGAATTGTTTATGGTGCAACCACTTTGGCAAACTGTTTGACAGTTCTTGTACATAGTAAATATAGAGTTACCATTATTGGATTCAGAAATTTCACTCATTGATGTATATCCAAGTGTCAATCATTGTTACCCAAAGTGGATTCTGCAGTTTCACTCCTCGATATATAACCAAAAAAATGAAAACACACGCCAGTATAAAACCCTGTACACTGATGTTTCAGCAGCGTTATTCACAATACTCCAAGTTGAAACAACCCAAATGCCCATCAAGTAATGAATCTATAATTAAATGTGGTATATCAATGCTGTGAAATATTATTCTGCAATAAAAGGAATGAAGTACTGATACATGGTACAGCATGGCTGAAATTTGAAAACATCATGTTAAGTGAAAGAAGTCAACAGAAGACAACATTTTTGTATAATTCCACTGGTATATTATGTCCAGAATAGGCAAATCTATAGATCCAGAAAGATTAGTTGATGCCTAGGCCTGATGGGTGGGGACAGAGAATGGGAGTGACTGCTAATGGGGATGGGATTTCTTTACAAGGTGATGAAAATACTTTAAAAGTATAATTGTGGTGATGATTCACAATTCTGTGAATATACTGAAACCCACTTTAAAAGAGTGAACTTTATGATGTGTGAATTATAGCTCAATAAAACTTATAAAAATATATAACACAAATGCATTTTGTGTTTTCAAACTGGGACAAATGTCCCTATCATTTGGAGTATGTAGGCAGGATATCTACAAGTAACTTTTTGGGGTCAAGGACTTTAGAAAAAAAATCGCATTTAAAACGACCATCTTGGGCTTCCCTGGTGGCGCAGTGGTTGAGAGTCCGCCTGCCGATGCAGGGGATACGGGTTCGTGCCCCGGTCTGGGACGATCCCACATACCGCGGAGCGGCTGGTCCCATGAGCCATGGCCGCTGAGCCTGCGCGTCCGGAGCCTGTGCTCCGCAGTGGGAGAAGCCACAGCAGACAGAGGCCCGCGTACCGCAAAAAGAAAAAAAAAGACCATCTTTGTCATATTATTATTATCCTTGTCATTTTATAGATAAGGAAGTATTGTGTCAGAGGTTAACTACTTTCCTTAGGGTCACAAATCTAGTAAGTGCTAGGGCCCAAGTCTGTCTTTTTTGCAAAGCCTGTTTACTTTTTATCCTCCATCTGTAGTTCAATTATAAGATGCTTCGGGCTTCCCTGGTGGCGCAGTGGTTGAGAGTCCGCCTGCTGATGCAGGGGACAAGGGTTCGTGCCCCGGTCTGGGAAGATCCCACATGCCGCAGAGCGGCTGGGCCCGTGAGCCATGGCCGCTGAGCCTGCGCGTCCAGTGCCTGTGCTCCACAACGGGAGAGGCCACAACATTGAGAGGCTCGCATACCACCAAAAAAAAAAAAAGATGCTTCATTGGAACCAAGTTCTAGCTTGTTACACTGTCCCCAGGCTTTTGCTCTACAAAGGGTGTTATGGAAATACCACACCCATTTTAGGCAAAAACAAGTTGAGAAAAAAGTCACTTTTCTCTTCTCACACCACTTTATTAATTGCTCATGTCAAACCTGGCCAATCTGTGACATTCTTATTTGGTACACTAAATGGAATTGGATACTGTATGGACAGATGCTTCTTGTCTGTCTGCAATCTAAAATTTGACACCAAAATAAGGAAGATGAACGTCTGGGGGAGAGGGGATTTTCCTTGGTATAAAAATGAGTTAGCTCTCAAATTGATTGATAATGTAGGCCTTCACTTCCACAAAGCAGTTTATTTAGTTTTCAAATATATGCATTGGTTTTGGAGTTGAAATTCCTATGTTAAAGTTGAGTTAGCTTTGAGAAAATTATATATGCATCATCTGTGTGAGGTTTGTTAACACTTTTCGGTTATAAAACAATTACATATGGAATTCTTTTAAGAGGCAAACTACCTTAATGTGCTGATAATGATTCTCTGTACAGAACATTTGAAAAACAAGGTACTTATCTCCCTGGGTGTAGTGCAAAGTGAAGTACCGTATTACCTACTCCTAAAGGTCCTTTTCAGTTTTTTGATTATATGACACTCTGACTAGCAAATGTAGGCACACCTGCAATCCTGCTGAGAGTTCCATGGAATCATTAATGATTATTCATGGCGAGGGAAGCGGAGGTGACATTGACTCTGAAAGTGGATCCTTTTCACTGTAGAAGTGCACTCTTGTGTTACAGTGTTTTTGATTATGAGAAATGCCACCTGCCAGTACTTGAAGGTCTCTGAGCACAAGGGATCGACTCAATGCCCTTTAGGTTAAAACACAGCGCAGGGAGATCAGCTTGGTGCCCTGTGACTGCCTGGAGGGGTGGGATAGGGAGGGTGGGAGGGAGGGAGACGCAAGAGGGAAGAGATATGGGAACATATATATATGTATAACTGATTCACTTTGTTATAAAGCAGAAACTAGCACACCATTGTAAAGCAATTATACTCCAATAAAGATGTAAAAAAAAAAAAAAAAATTCCTGCAAGCCCAGCACAGTGTACCTGTGGTGAGGGCAGTAGGGTGGATGCTCATATGGATATCTTTCAGAGCTTGTGCTGCACATATCCTGCTTGATCTTTCTTTCTTTTGTCATGACAAATCTAGGATGTCTTTCTATTTGTTTGCTTTTATGTTTTTGTTTATGGCTGTTTTGCTTTTAAGCAGAACCTTTTTTGAACTCCATTAAAATGAATGTCCTTTCAGTGCCTTACATGTATCTTTAGTGGGGTTCTAGAGTAAAAGAAGAGTAAGTTATTTGAAAGGAAAAAAAATGTGCTGATATTATCTCAATTAGAAAGAAAATTTATAAATGATTCACAGAGTCACAAAACAGTCTTTATTCTTGATCCTCTTTTTGCCATGGAGAGCAAATTCATTTTCAGCAATATAAACTAAAAATTATTCATGAGTTCTCTGCTAGCATAATAATTAGCAGACTAAAATTGGGACAATATTTTTTTAAAAATTGGAACAATATTTTAAGTTTAACTCTATTCTTAATTAGCAAGATGGGATTAAATAAAGATAGATTAATGCATTATCTTAAAACCAAGTTTGCTTTAAACCGTATTCTTTTTATTTCAGTTTCCAGGATACTTTGCCCCAGGACTGGGAACAGGCAAGGTTGCCATAATGAGCAACCATATACTGGGAAGGGTTGAATAGGGTTTCTAAGGACTAGTCATTTTTCTTTCTAGAAGAACTCTGGTTAACTGTGTTCTAAATTATTGCTACATACAACTTCAGGAGATTAAAGAACCTAAAAACCAATAGCAATAAACTAAAGAAATACCATTTTGAACTTTTAGAACTCTAGAATTCAGCCTTTTCTCCCTATAATCATGTTACAATTTAAATTTTTTTCCTAGTGTAAGAAGAATATATGCTCAATGTAAAAATTTTGGAAAATACAAAACACAGAGGATAAAAAAATGTTCCTGCTAATATTTTGGTATATATCATTCTAGCTATCAGTCTTTTAATAAACTTTTGTACTATGTGAATCTAGTATGTGTGAGGAATTTAGCTGAAAAACAAATATGAGGTAATTCCGGGGGGCCTTGCAACAAATGGTTCTATATCCTGAGAGAAATATGTTTACAACTGAAGACATGTATGGTATCACTTGGTTCATCTATGCCCTAGCTCTTTTATGGTGAGGGCTTCTGGGTTGCTTACTAGGGAAAATTAGGTGCAGTTGGTGGCCTGTGTCTTATAAGGTAGGCAAATACCTTGCCTTGTATTTGCCTACTTTGTATTTATTGTAAATAAACTTGTATTTATTCTGTGGAAAACAGAAAATATTATATTACTATTGTAAAAATGAGCAAAGGACAAACATAGGCAAGGATGTCTGGAAGGAAAAAAGGTTTGGCAAATTTTGAATTGTCCTCTGAGTAACTTAGAAAAACTATTTTCAGTGGCTGACTGTGTATCAGATACATCTTGTTCACATTCCCAGATTTTTGTGGTCTTCTGCGGGGGGGGGGGTCACCCTTGGCCCCTTGCTCTACCTCTGTGCAGGCTGAGTGATTCCACTGCCTGAAGCCAGCAAACAGACTCACTGACATTCCCAAAGAATTAAAAATGCAATTTGATAAGCATTATTTGGAGCATAAAAGAGCACCAGAGGAGGTAAGGAAAGCATTGCTGAACTTTGAAAGTTTAATAGGATTTTGTCGGACAAACAAATTGGAGGGGAGGGATTGTGGTGGAGAGGGGAACAGGCATTGGAGCTCAAATAAGAAGCTGTTGCAATAATCCTGGTAAGAAACTGTCACAGTGGCTTGGGAAATAGAATAAGAAAATTTTTTGAGACATAATTATATGATGGAATTAACAATACTTAGGGACTGAACAGCTATAACAGGAGGTGAAAGCAGGTGAGAAGAGAAATAGCTGAGAGGAATCCCTAGTTCCTGGTTTAGGCGACCAGGTTGATAATGAAGCTATTAACCATGGTAAAGAATTCAAGTAGAGAATTCTTTAGGTTACAGTGGTGGTGAGATCATTTGTTCTGTCTTTGATATTTTGCATTCGACATGCCTGTAGCATATCCAAGTAAACTCTGTCATGGGCAGTTAGGCTATAGGGAGAGAAATTAAGGGAAAGACTGGAGCTGGAAGCTTTAACATCCAGTTAATTGGCAATTGGCTTTATAGGTATAGAAGAGATAGCTCAGAGGAAATACAAAATGAGAAGGGAATACAATCAAGGCTGGAAACTTAAGGTCACACTAACATTTAAGTTGAAGGAAAAGGAGGAGAGCAAAGTAAAAGAAACCAAAAAGAAGTAAGAAGAGAATGAAAAGATAATGAAATGATAGGGAACTCATAAAAATGATAATACGCAAGGATCTGGGTTTCTATGATAAAATATAAAATTCTAAGGCCAACAGGAATTGCACATTGAGAGTAAATATTCTCAGTTCCTGGAAGAATACTTCAGGACATTTGTTGGTGCTTATGGAGGAGTCATTTAATAATATTGATTTCTTAGGCTGGAATACTTAGTGACATAAACCAAGTCTTTTCCATGAGGCTTTTATACTATCTATGTTGGTGACTGGAAGTTTCCTTGTGTTACATTTGTATCATATTTGCATTCATTTAACACTCAACAAATATTTTTGGAGTGCCCGCCCTATATTAGAGATGGGATGTATTAGTGAACTGGAAAGGCAAAGGCACTTGCCCTTGAGAATCTAACATTCAAGAAACAGAACAAGAAATTGACATAACACATACTTTTATAAAGGGTGATAAGTGCTATGGAAAAACGAAAATGGGACAACAAGGATCAGGAATATAGTGGGGGAAAGAGGTTTGAGGCTGGGTAGGTTACTATATTAAATAATATGGGGACCTCATGGATAAAGTGAGGTTGATCAAATATATATATATATATGTGTATATATATATATATATTTTTTTTTGTGGTACCTGGGCCTCTCACTGTTGTGGCCTCTCCCATTGCGGAGCACAGGCTCCGGGCACGCAGGCTCAGCGGCCATGGCTCACGGGTCCAGCTGCTGCGGGATCTTCCCAGACCGGGACATGAACCCGCGTCCCCTGCATTGGCAGGCGGACTCTCAACCACTGCGCCACCAGGGAAGCCCTCAAATATATTTTTCAAAGGTGAGGGAATTAGCCAAGTGGTTGTCTGGGAAAAGAGTGTTCCATGCAGAAGAAAAGGTATAGCAAATGCTCAAAATTGGGAGCATGTCAGCATAATGTCAGGATCCAAAAGGAAGCCTACTATGGATGCAAGCAGAGTAAGCAAGGAAGAGCAAAGTAGGGTAGATTGTGTAGGGCCTTGTCTTATTCTTACTAGCAGTGAGAAGGGGAATGATTTACAGGTTTGATCAACGGAGTGACCTGGTCTGACTTGTCTTTTCCCTCTGACTACTCCACTGATAATAGACGTTTTTGTTATTTTTTGTAGACTGTTTTTGGGATTACTTCTACTCTGTGATGTGCAAGAGTAGAAATAGGAGACCTAAGAAAAGGTTAAATACAGGTAAACGGTGACGATGATTTAGCCCAGGGTGGTACCAGTGAAGTGGTGAGAAATGGATGGCTGTTGGATGTATTAGGAATATAGAGTCTACAATAATTCCTTTGTGATAGTGCAATCTTGTATAGCAGTCAGCCACACTAAACATTTGGCAAAGGACCTTATGAAAAAATATTTTGCAGGGTATTTTAATCCAATGTTAAAATGTTAAATTCAGATTCACCTTCCCCCTAAAATTTATGCTCATTGTTACTGCAGTTATTGCTGTGTTTAAGTCACTAGACTCTGTAAATACAATGCATCTGATAGGGTTCATGGTATGTAAATAAGAAAGAACCCTCGTGAGGTGATAGGAATTCTACCTGTACTTTTTCCAATGGTTTTGAATGGAGTACACTCTCCAGTTGTTTCTCCCTTACATAGATTCTGTGCTTCAAATCCCTGAATATCCAAATAACTATCTTGATACACTCTCTGGGTTGTGCTGGTCTAGTTGTTATACTTTGTCTGTCTGCATGTTATAAACTACAGTCATTTTAAGTTAATACACTTAAATTTTGAGACACATAGTATTGCATTATTTTTGGCCAAGCCACTTGTAAAAGGCTGTTATGAATGAAAACTTTGGTTTGGTTAGGAGGCACATTTGGAGAACTCCATAAATATTGATTGAAATACAAACTGGTACAAGAAAATTACAATTTACATGGCTTGAACAAATATTGCAGTTCTGCAACAATGCTGATTTTATTTGTCAAATTTAAATTCTCCGGGCTTCCCTGGTGGCACAGCGGTTAAGAGCCTGACTGCCATTGCAGGGGACACAGGTTTGAGCCCTGGTCCGGGAAGATCCCACATGCTGTGGAGCAACTAAGCCCGTGCACCACGACTACTGAGCCTGTGCTCTAGAGCCCGCGAGCCACAACTACTGAAGCCCGCATGCCTACAGCCTGTGCTCCGCAACAAGAGAAGCCACCGCAATGAGAAGCCCGTGCACTGCAACAGAGAGAAACCCCCATTCGCTGCAACTAGAGAAAGACCGCGCGTAGCAACAAAGACCCAACTCAGACAAAAATAAATAAATAAATAAATTTATTTATTTAAAAAAAAATTTAAATTTCTCCTAAACAGATAGCTCTAGAATGCTCTTCTGTTTAGATTAGATATGGGCACCATATTTAACTGTCCAATTATCTTTTTTTTTTTTTTTTTTTTGCGGTACGCAGGCCTCTCACTGTTGTGGCCTCTCCCGTTGCGGAAAACAGGCTCCGGACGCGCAGGCTCAGCGGCCATGGCTCACGGGCCCAGCCGCTCCGCGGCATGTGGGATCTTCCTGGACCGGGGCACAAACCCGTGTCCCCTGCATCGGCAGGCGGACTCTCAACCACTGCGCCACCAGGGAAGCCCTTAACTGTCCAATTATCTTTTAATGGCATCTTTACTAAAGGAGGATGTTGTCTTGAGCAAAACAGAGGTGATAAGCAAAACTTTGCAAAATAGTCTTTTTATTTTACTAAAATAAAAGAAAGAGTGTTAAAATCCTCTTTTGGCTAACAGTCTAAATTACTGCAATATATAACCAAATGAACTCAATGTACACGTGCATACACGTAAATGCATGCACACAAGCCCATAATATTTAGCCATATTGTCAGCTAGTGGAATCAAACTCAATATAGCTATTACTTTTGGAGTCATTGTATAATGTGGTTTAGTTAAGTAATGACAATTATAATGAAATAAAGTGGTTTCCTATAGTTAACCTCTGGCTTAAATCCCGCGTTTAACCTGAATACTGAATATGGATATCTGTGTTTGATTAAGGTCATGATAAATGTACCATTTGTTTTAAGGTTTAAAAGAGTAGAGACTTAAAGATGTAAGTGAATAGGCAGGTCACATTTCTTCTTTAATTGTGCTTTATAATATTATTGTAAGTGGATAGATAATTTCAGTTGTTGCTTACATTATACTTCCTGAGGCAGACACTGCAATAGTATGGCTGTCAAGGAATTATATCAAAACTTTTAGTTAACTTTTTGTTAATATAAGCATTTTGTTTGGATGATAAAACCTTTTCAGAGACAGTAAAAAACAGAACTATTTAAAAAACACAACTGAAGGTCACTGCTCTACCTCTAAGGAGTGGCATGATTTCTCTCTTAAAGTAGATGGACATTTTTTAACAAGACACCATGAAAGACCTCTTTATGTTGGAAAGCAAGAGACCTCCAGGGTATGGTTTTGAATGAGACTGACGGCTGGACTGCTCAGCATCAGAAATAAATGGTTACTTGAAGGTGGGAATGAACTCAGGAGAGAAAAAGAGAGGGTCAGAAACACAATAGCAAGTGGGGGAGAGTAGAGAAATATCGAGTGAGATTCCTAGCAGACGGATGATTAAAAGACTGTCTATACCCGGTTTTTGCTGTTTCTTATCAGGAGCTATAATCATCCGTATCTTGCTCTATCACACACACCTTCAGTAGTGCCTGTTATATATACAAATTTCTTGACTGAATAGTGTTAGGATAAATCAAAGAAAAAGGCTGCATTTCTGAGACCCTGCTGAGCAGAGAGAAGAGAAGAAATACGTTGGGTCAAACAAGTAATGGTGAGAATTTAGCAAGAGAGGAGATGAGAATTAGAGGTGACAAAATGCAAGCTTCCAAGTTTTGGCAAGATTTTCTCTAAGGGATTGGCTTTTCCCTGGACATGAGATATGGGTTAGAGAAAACCATAAAGCAGAGCCTGACCCCGGCTGACATCTGGATTATACTTGCCTTGGTTGTCTGTGAATTTCCACACACAAATCCCTTCTTTTATATTCAAAAAGCTTAAACAGCAATTTTAAATGTTGAGGAATTTGTTCTAACTCTGTTGGTGGAGGCAGCTCGGCATTCCTGGGCTCCTTGGAGTTTGGGAATATAGTAGGGAATCTTTGAGACATTTCAAAAATGTAAAAAGTCTAACAAAAATTAAATAGCAAAAAAAAAAAAATTAAATACCTTCTCATGATAAAGTGTCATGAGCTAACTAATCTGTCAAATATCTCCTCTGTAACAGAATTATATCCACTCAGTTGATAATCCTGTAATGGTATCACATGCCGATCAGAAGCTCTGATTAGCAGTTAGATGTCTTTGATGGAAAAAGGAGGAAACAACTATTAAAAATGTCAGTTGCTGTTTCTGCTCCTTCCTCCTGGGCTGAGGTGAGCTCTTTCATCTAGAGTCACCCGTGTTCCTTGAGCAGACAGTGAGGCTGCAGAACTGCAGCAAAAACAGAGGCCTGTTGACCCCTAAAGGCAACCCCCTCATAGAAGTCTACTTCACCATGATATGGGTGGAAACGGCTCAGCTGCCTTGTAACTATAGGCAACTTCTTAAGGAAGCCAGTAGAACTCTCAATAGAGGCATCTACAAATTTATGGCAGTAGCTGCAGACACAGAGTCCTTAGAGATTTCTCACATCTCCGTGGTTTGAAGAGAAGAGTGTGTGTCAAATAGGACCTGGGGTGGTTATTTTCTGCTCAGTCACCAGCAAAGAAAGTTCTCAGCTGAAACTCAGGATTCAACCCATTCCACAGGCCCCTAAAGGAAGCAGATATTCTTAGCCAAACCTCCTGCTGATTTCTCCCACTGGAGAATTGTGCAATATATGTCATCTTTGTGTTAGCCTGTGGTTTTTTCAATTAGTTTTCATTATTAAAAACTATAGTCCAGAATTTGACTTCTTGATTTTTTTTTTTTTAAACAGAATTTTCACCCAGCTATCTTAAGCACCAAGAAAGAGCTAGAAGAGGTGTGGTTGCCCTAGGAAAAATATCTAGTCCCACTTTTTATTAATCAACTTTTATTAAATACTTTTTATGTACAGAAATGCTAGAAAGTGCATAGTGGTACTTTTTGGACTATTCCCCCCTCTGAAATATTCCTCTTGAGAATACACACCATCAACTTTTTTTAAAATATTTATTTTATTTATTTATTTTTGGCTGCATTGGGTCTTTGTTGCTGCGTGGGGGCTTTCTCTAGTTGCCGTGAGCAGGGGCTATTCTTCGTTGCGGTACACATCCTTCTTATTGCAGTGGCTTCTCTTGTTGCAGAAGACAGGATCTAGGTGCGTGGGCTTCAGTTGTTGTGGCTCGCAGGCTCTAGAGCGCAAGCTCAGTATTGTGGTGCATGGACTTTGTTGCTCTGCGGCATGTGGGATCTTCCTGGACCAGAGCTCAAACCCATGTCCCCTTCATTGGCAGGCAGATTCTTAACCACTGCGCCACAAGAGAAGTCCAAATATCATCAACTTTTTATACTCTTGCCTGACAGAGAAAGTGTTCCATACATATGAAATGGAGAGGTTTCTTTTTTTTCTCTAGAGACTTAGGGAACTAGACCTTGAAGGAAGAGGAGGACAGGCAAAGCATTGGAAAGGAGGATTTGGGGACTGACGTGGCCCTTGGCTGGAGCGAACAACTGAGATATTGAATCTGAGGAAATACCTTCTGTTTGTGGGTAGACAGTTCATCACCTCAGTTGGGACCTTTGTACCAGCTCTGAGGGCTCTTAGCACTGAATCCTGCCAAAATAGATATTTATTTTTATGAGAAGTAAACAGTGGTAAAGGAGTTATATATTCTTGTTGCACACCCTAATAATTATATTTTAATTATAATTTAAAAAGATTTCCATGATAATCACTTTCAAAACATGTTCATGGAGAAAAGTTAAGAAAAAATGTTTCTTAAAATCAGCAAGTATGACTTCACCACTAGTTAATTAGCAGTGTCTACCCTGACATCCTACTGGTGTTGTTTTGAAGGCCATAAAATATTAAAGTTCCATTGTAAATTGTAAGGTGTTATATAACTTCAGATCTTGCATATTATAAAGCAGTAGTTAAGATCCTGGATTCAAGGTCCTGGATTTAAGTCTTGTTTCTGCCATGTATTAATTGTACAGTTTGGGGCATGTCATTTAACCCATCTGAGGCCCAGTTATTTCATTGTCTGGCACCTACTAAGTACTCAACAGATACTATTTATAAATATAGTATTATTTTTATTGTATTATGCTGCCACTGATTTTAAGGCAAATCTAGTCCCTAAAATAATAAAAATTACCCTGTGCTGTCAGTCTTTTTTGGGCAAACATTTAGGGAAGTTGTCTTGGGAATGCATTGTCAGGTGATGAATAGCATGATATATTTATTTAAAAAATTTTTTAATTTATCTTGTAAAGATGAGTTGACAGTTTTCTATACTGGAAAAATGTTACATTCAATGTTTCCAATTTTTTCAGAATTCTACTGTGGTATGTATATACAGTGTTCAAACAAACATGAATTAACATCTTTTTGGTACATCTTTTAACAGAGGTGGAATAATAGGGACCTTAGGGAAGACAGCATTCAGAGTAACAGCCAGTTATTTTATATTCCCTCACACATAAAATATTGAAAACTAGCAAATGAATTCAAGCAAAAAAAAACCTGGCCTGTACTGGCTGAAGGGTACAGATCAGGCCTATTTCATATACTGCCAATTGTGGCAAGTAATGGCTGTGGTAAAGGCAGTGGTCTATGTGCAGGGTAATATTTCAACTGTCCAGTTTTATGAAATTGCTGGAGAGCAAAAAAGCAGCTGTGCTTGGGGAAATGTCTTAGATGTGAGGAAGGTTGGAGTTAGAAAGGTCTTGTTTGACTAAGAGGACGTATTGACAATATTTGAAGATAATTATTTGGGTTGCCACGAGAATCTGCACTAGTGTGTACTAAGGAATAAAGTGAGGCCAATCGAGTCTTGAAGAATCATGTGAAATAATGGTGCTCTTACATGTCATGGGAAGCATTAAGGAAAGAATGCAGTTAAATTATTAGTTAACAGCTCTGTCAAGTAGAGCAGAGTATGTTTGTTTTTTTTTTAACATCTTTATTGGAATATAATTGCTTTACAATGGTGTGTTAGTTTCTGCTGTATAATGAAGTGAATCAGGTATATATATACATATATCCCCATATCTCCTCCCTCTTGTGTCTCCCTCCCACCCCTCTAGGTAGTCACAAAGCACCGAGGTGATCTCCCTGTGCTATGCGGCTGCTGCCCACTAGCTATCTATTTTACATTTGGTGGTGTATATAAGTCCATGCCATTCTCTCACTTCGTCCCAGCTTACACTTCCCACTCCCCATGTCAAGTCCATTCTCTACGTCTGCGTCTTTATTCTTGTCCAGCCCCTAGGTTCTTCAGAACGATTTCTTTTTTAGGTTCCATATATATGTGTTAGCATACGGTATTAGCTTTTCTCTTTCTGACTTACTTCACTCTGTATGACAGACACCAGGTCCATCCACCTAACTACAAATAAGCCAATTTTATTTCTTTTTATGGCTGAGTAATATTCCATTGTGTATATGTGTCACATCTTCTTTATCCATTCATCTGTCGCTGGACACTTAGGTTGCTTTCATGTGCTGGCTATTGTAAATAGATTTGCAATGAACATTATGGTACATGACTCATTTTGAATTATGGTTTTCTCAGGGGATATGCCCAGTAGACGTACTGATGGGTTGTATGTTAGTTCTGGTTTTAGTTTTTTAAGGAATCTCCATACTGTTCTCCATAATGGCTGATTCAACTTGCATTCCCACCAACAGTGCAAGAGGGTTCCCTTTTCTCCACACCCTCTCCAGCATTTATTGTTTGTAGATGTTTTGATGATGGCCATTCTGACTGGTGTGAGGTGATACTTCATTGTAGTTTTGATTTGCATTTCTCTAATGATTAGTGATGTTGAACATCCTTTCATGTGTTTATTGGCAATCTGTATATCTTCTTTGGAGAAATGTCTGTTTAGGTCTTCTGCCCATTTTTGGATTGGGTTGTTTGTTTTTTTGATATTGAGCTGCATGAACTGCTTGTATATTTCAGAGATTAATCCTTTGTCAGTTGCTTCACTTGCAAATATTTTCTGCCATTTGGAGTGTTGTCTTTTTGTCTTGTTTATGGTTTCCTTTGCTGTGCAAAAGCTTTTGCTTCATTAGGTCCCATTTGTTTATTTTTGTTTTTATTTCCATTTCTCTAGGAGGTGGGTCAAAAAGGATCTTGCTGTGATTTATGTCATACAGTGTTCTGTGTATGTTTTCCTCTAAGAGCTTTATAGTGTCTGGCCTTACATGTAGGTCTTTAATCCATTTTGAGTTTATTTTGTTTATGGTGTTAGGGAGTGTTCAAATTTCATTCTTTTACATGTAGCTGTCCAGTTTTCCCAGCTCCACGTACTGAAGAGGCTGTCTTTTCTCCATTGTATATTCTTGCCTCCTTTATCAAAAATAAGGTGACCATATGTGCATGAGTTTATCTCCGGGCTTTCTATCCTGTTCCGTTGATCTATATTTCTGTTTTTGTGCCAGTACCATACTGTCTCGATTACTATAGCTTTGTATTATAGTCTGAAGTCAGGGAGCCTGATTCCTCCAGCTCCGTTTTTCATTCTCAAGATTGCTTTGGCTATTCGGGGTCTTTTGTGTTTCCATACAAATTGTGAAATTTTTTGTTCTAGTTCTGTGAAAAATGCCAGTGGTAGTTTGATAGGGATTGCATTGAATCTGTAGATTGCTTCGGGTAGTAGAGTCATTTTCACAATGTTGATTCTTCCAATCCAAGAACATGGTATATCTCTCCATCTACTTGTATCATCTTTAATTTCTTTCATCAGTGACTTATAATTTTCTGCATACAAGTCTTTTGTCTCCTTAGGTAGGTTTATTCCTAGGCATTTTATTATTTTTGTTGCAGTGGTAAATGGGAGTGCTTCCTTAATTTCTCTTTCAGATTTTTCATCATTAGTATATAGGAAGGCAAGAGATTTCTGTGCATTAATTTTGTATCCTGCTACCTACCAAATTCATTGATTAGCTCTAGTAGTTTTCTGGTAGCATATTTACGATTCTCTATGTATAGTATCATGTCATCTGCAAACAGTGAGAGCTTTACTTCTTCTTTTCCGATTTGGATTCCTTTTATTTCCTTTTCTTCTCTGACTGCTGTGGCTGAAACTTCCAAAACTATGTTGAATAATAGTGGTGAGAGTGAACAACCTTGTCTTGTTCCTGATCTTAGAGGAAATGGTTTCAATTTTTCACCATTGAGAACAATGTTGGCTGTGGATTTGTCATATATGACGTTTATTATGTTGAGATAAGTTCCCTCTATGCCTACTTTCTGGAGGGTTTTTATCATAAATGGGTGTAGAATTTTGTCAAAAGCTTTTTATGCATGTATTGAGATGATCAAATGGTTTTTCTCCTTCAGTTTGTTAAGATGGTTTATCACATTCATTGATTTACATATATTGAAGAATCCTTGCATTCCTGAGGTAAACCCACTTGATCATGGTGTATGATCCTTTTAATGTACTGTTGGATTCTGTTTCCTACTCTTTTGTTGAGGACTTTTGCATCTATGTTCATCAGTGATATTGGCCTGTAGTTTTCTTTTTTTGTGACCTCTTTATCTGTTTTTGGTATCAGGGTGATGGTGGCCCCATAGAATGAGTTAGGGAGTGTTCCTCCCTCTACTATATTTTGGAGGAGTTAGAGAAGGAGAAGTGTTATCTCCTCTAAATATTTGATAGAATTCACCTGTGAAGCCTTCTGGTCTGGGGTTTTGTTTGTTGGAAGATTTTCAATCACAGTTTCAATTTCATTGCTTGTGATTGGTCTGTTTATATTTTCTATTTCTTCCTGGTTCAGTCTCAGAAGGTTGTGCTTTTCTAAGAATTTGTCCATTTCTTCCACGTTGTCCATTTTATTGGCATATAGATGCTTGTAGTAAACTCTCAGGTTCCTTTGTATTGCTGCAGTGTCAGTTGTTACGTCTCCTTTTTTATTTCTAATTCTATTGATTTGAGTCTTCTCCCTTTTTTTCTTGATGAGTCTGGCTAATGGTTTATCAATTTTGTTTATCTTATCAAAGAACCAGCTTTTCATTTTATTGATCTTTGCTATTGTTTCCTTCATTTCTGATGTGATCTTTATGATTTCTTTCTGCTCACTTTGGGTGTTTTTTGTTCTTTCTCTAATTGCTTTAGGTTTAAAGTTAGGTTGTTTACTTGAGATGTTTCCTGTTTCTTGAGGTATGATTGTATTGCTCTATACTTACCTCTTAGAATTACTTTGTCTGCATGCCATAGGTTTTGGGTCGTCGCGTTTTCATTGACATTTGGTTCTAGGTAATTTTTTGCTTTCCTCTTTGATTTCTTCAATGAGCTCTTTGTTATTAAGTAATGTATTGTTTAGCCTCCACGTGTTTGTATTTTTTTACATAATTTTTCCTTTTATTGATAAATATCTAGTCTCATAGCATTGTGGTCAGAAAAGATACTTGATACAATTTCAATTTTCTTAAATTTACCAAGGCTTGATTTGTGACCCAAGATATGATGTATCCTGGAGAATGTTCCATGAGCACATGAGAAGAAAGTGTATACTGTTGTTTTGGGATGGAATGTCCTATAAATATCAGTTAAGTTCATCTTGTTTAATGTTTCATTTAAAGCTTGTGTTTCCTTATGTATTTTCATTTTGGATGATCTGTCCATTTGTGAAAGTGGGATGTCAAAGTCCCCTACTATGATTGTGTTACTGTCGATTTCCCCTTTTATGGTTGTTAGCATTTGCCTTATGTATTGAGTTGCTCCTATGTTGGGTGCATAAATATTTACAATTGCTACATCTTCTTCTTGGATTGATCTCTTGATCATTATGTAGTGTCCTTCTTTGTCTCTTGTAATAGTCTTTTTTTTAAAGTCTATTTTGTCTGATATGAGAATTGCTACTCCAGTTTTCTTTTATTTCCATTTGCATGGGATATCTTTTTCTATCCCCTCACTTTCAGTCTGTATGTGTCCCTAGTTCTGAAGTCAGTCTCTTGTAGACAGCATATATGCGGGTCTTGTTTTTGTGTCCATTCAGCCAGTCTGTGTCTTTTGGTCGGAGCATTTAATCCATTTACATTTAAGTTAATTATTGATATGTATGTTCCTATTACCATTTTCTTAATTGTTTTGGATTTGCTATTGTAGGTCTTTTCCTTCTCTTGTGTTTCCTGCCTAGAGAAATTCCTTTAGCATTTGTTGTAAAGCTGCATCTGTGGTACTGAATTCTGTTAGCTTTTGCTTGTCTGTAAAGCCTTTGATTTCTCCATCAAATATGAATGAGATCCTTGCTGCATACAGTAATCTTGGTTGTCGGTTTTTCCCTTTCATCCCTTTAAATATGTCTTGCCACTCCCTTCTGGCTTGGCAAATTTCTGCTGAAAGATCAGCTGTTAACCTTATGGGGATTCCCTTGTATGTTATTTGTTGTTTTTCCTTAATATTTTTTCTCTTATTTAATTTTTGGTAGTTGATTAATATGTGTCTTGGTGTGTTTCTCCTTGGATTTCTCTTCTATGGAACTCTGCGCTTCTTGGACTTGATTTACAATTTCCTTTCACATATTAGGGAAGTTTGCAACTATAACCTCTTCAAATATTTTCTCAGTCCCTTTCTTTTTTTCTTCTTCTTCTGGGACCCCTATAATTCAAATGTTGGTGCATTTAATGTTGTCCCAGAGGTCTCTAAGACTGTCCTCAATGCTTTTCATTCTTTTTTCTTTGTTCTGCTCTGCGGTTGTTATTTCCACTATTTTATCTTCCAGATCCCTTATCCGTCCTTCTGCCTTAGTCATTCTGCTATTGATTCCTTCTAGAGAATTTTTAATTTCATTTATTGTGTTGTTCATCATTGTTTGTTTGCTCTTTAGTTCTTCTAGGTCCTTGTTAAACATTTCTTGTATTTTCTCCATTCTATTTCCAAGATTTTGGATCATCTTTACTATCATTACTCTAAATTCTTTTCAGGTAGACTGTCTATTTCCTCTTCATTTGTCTGTTCTGGCGGGTTTTTACCTTGTTCCCTCATCTGCTGTGTGTTTTTCTGTCTTCTCATTTTGCTTAACTTGCTCTCTTTGGGCTCTCCTTTTTTCAGGTTGCAGGTTTGTAGTTCCCATTGTTTTTGGTGTCTGTCCCCAGTGGCTGAGGTTGGTTCAGTGGGTTGTGTAGGCCTCCTGGTGGAGCGGACTAGTTCCTGTGTTTGGTGGATGAGTCTGGATCTAGTCCTTCTGGTGGGCAGGACTGCCTCCAGTGGTTTGTTTCGTGGTGTCTGTAACCTTATTATGATTTTAGGCAGCCTCTCTGCTAATGGGTTGGGTTATGTTCCTGTCTGGCTAGTTGTTTAGCATAGGGTGTCCAGCACTGTACCTTGCTGGTCATTGAGTGGAGCTGGGTCTTAGTGTTGAGATGGAGATCTCTGGGAGAGTTTTCACCATTTGATATTACATGGAGCCGGGACATCTCTGGTAGACCAACGTCCTGAACTCTGCTCTCCCACCTCAGAGGCGTAGGCCTGACACCCAGCCAGAGCACCAAAACACGGTCAGCCACACGGCTCTGAAGGAAATGGAGAAAGAAAGGAAGGAAGGAAGGAAGGAAGGAAGAAGGGAGGGAGGGAGGAAAGAAAGAGAAAGAAAGAAAGAAAGAAAGAGGAAGGAAAGAAGTAAAGAAAGATAAAGGAAGGAAGGTTATTAAAATAAAAAATAACAAAATATTAAAAAAAATTAAAAAGTAATTTAAAAAAAATACAGAAGAGAGCAACAAAACCAAAAAACAAATCCACCAATGATAACAAGCCCTAAAAACCATACTAAAAAAGAAAAATATGCACAGAGAGAACCCTAGGACAAATGGTAAAAGCAAAGCTATACAGACAAAATTACACAAAGAAGCCTATGCATACACACTCATAAAAAGATAGAAAGGAGAAAAAAATATATATATATACAAAAAAAAGGAAGGGAGCAACCAAATCAATAAACAAATCTACTGGTGATTATAAACTCTAAATATTAAACTAGGATAAACGTAAAACCAGAAACCAATTAGATACAGAAAGCAAACCCCAAGTCTACCGTTGTTCCCAAACTCCACCACCTCAAATTTGGGATGATTCGTTGTCTATTCAGTTATTCCAGAGATGCAGGGTATATCAGGTTGATTGTGGAGATTTAATCCGCTGCTCCTGTGGCTTCTGGGAGAAATTTCCCTTTCTAGTCTTTGTTCACACAGCTCCTGGGGTTCTTCTTTGGATTGGCCCAGCCTCTGTGTGTTGGTCGCCTGAGGGTGTCTGCTCCCTCCCAGGCAGACGGGGTTAAAGGAGCAGCTGATTAAGGGGCTGTGGCTCACTCAGGCCGGGGGGAGGGAGGGGTACGGTATGCGGGGACAGCCTGTGACGACAGAGGCCAGTGTGACGTTTCAACAGCCTGAGGTGCTCCGTGTGTTCTCCGGGGAATTTTTCCCTGGATGCCGGGACCCTGGCAGTGGCGGACTGCACAGGCTCCTGGGAGGGGAGGTGTGGATAGTGACCAGTGCTCGCACACAGGCTTCTTGGTGTTTGCAGCAGCAGCCTTAGTGTTTCGTGCCCGTCTCTGGGGTCTGCGATGATAGCCGCGGCTCGCGCCCATCTCTGGAGCATGTTAAGGCGATGCTGTGAATCCCCTCTCTTCGCGCTCCCCGAAACAATGGTCTCTTGCCTCTTAGTCATTTCCAGACTTTTTCCCGGACTCCCTTCCGGCTAGCTTTGGTGCACTAGCCCCCTTCAGGCTGTGTTCACGCAGCCAATCCCAGTCCTCTCCTTGGGATCTATCTGACCTCCGAAGCAGTGCCTCAGCTCCCAGCCCCCACCCGTCCCGGAGGGTGAGCAGACAAGCCTCTCAGGCTGGTGAGTGCTGGTCGGCACCGATCCTCTGTGCAGGAATGTCTCTGCTTTGCCCTCCGCACCCCTGTTGCTGTGCTCTCCTCCGTGGCTCCGAAGCTTCCCCCCTCTGCCACCCGCAGTTTCCGCCCGCAAAGGGGCTTCCTAGTGTGTGGAAACTTTTCCTCCTTCACAGCTCCCTCCCAGAGGAGCAGGTCCTGTCCCTATTCTTTTGTCTCTGTTTTTTCTTTTCTCTTTTGCCCTACCCATGTACGTAGGGAGTTTCTTGCCTTTGGGAAGTCTGAGGTCTTCTGCCAGTGTTCAGTAGGTGTTCTGTAGTAGTTGTTCCACATGTATACATATTTCTGATATATTTGTTGGGAGGAAGGTGATCTCCATGTCTTTATCCTCCACCATCTTGAAGGTCTCCCCAGAACAGAGTATGTTTTAAGGGATAGTGCCAATTCCTGGTAGATTTGATAAAGTGCTCTGATTTTTATCAAAAAAATACTCCAAATTTCACAAAATAATTTTGTTGTATTTTTAAAAAATTAAACTTGCTTTTTTTTTTTTTTTGGCTGCTTCGGGTCTTAGTTGCGGCATGCGGTGTCTTCGCTGAGGTGTGCGGGATCTTTCATGGCAGTGCAGGCTCTTCGCTGTGGTGCGTGGGTTTCTCTCTAGTTGTGGCCCTCGGGCTTCTCTTCTCTCTAGTTGTGGTGTGTGGATTTTTCTCTCTCTAGTTGTGGCACACAAGTTCAGTAGTTGTGGTACCCGGGCTTAGTTGCCTCAAGGCATGTGGGATCTTCCTGGACCACGGATCAAATCCACATCCCCTGCATTGGAAGGTGGATTCTTCAGCACTGGACCACCAGTGAAGTCCCTTGACACATGTTTAATCAATAAGAAGATGGTGACTGAGGAGAACTCTCAATTCAATATTAGGAGATATCAACCTTTTTACGTAACAAAAAATAATTTTACTTCCTTAGACCCCTCATTTCTTTTTATTTGGTCTGCCTCTTAGAAGTAGATAAGCCCCATTTTTTCTTTGTGGTGTCTTCATACTTTCCTCTTTCTTTTCTAGTAATTACTTTGGCTTTAAACATTGAGTTTATGCTATATATTCAAGGTACCACTGGGTACAAACAATAAGTCATGATCTCTGCCTTAGTGTTAATGTGTTGGACAGAAAGTTAAGAAAACTTATGATAATATAATGTGATAAATGATATGTGCTCTGGAAACACAAAGGTGACATTTGAAGTTCCATAGAGGCTAAATGAGTGTTGGGAAAGGGAACATTTCAGGAATGGGAGCTTCAAGGGCTCAGGCATGGGGTGTGAACACGCAGTGTGTCTTGGGAGACCTGTTTGTCATTTTGTGCATTTGGAATATAGAGGGTAGGTTAGAGTGTGCAGCATCTGAGGCTGGATGAGTGGGTAACTAATTATTATATATTTTATCCTGTGGGTAGTGGAGAGTAATACGAGGTTTCTAAGCACTTATTGGGCAATCTCATTTATTTTCATGGCTTTAACCAGGATCCCTAAATTAATTATTCCCAAATCCTTACCTGCAATTCTGACTTTGTTCTTAGGGTTCACAATGTATTTAAAACTGCTGACATTATTATCCAGCTGTTAATCAAGGTGAGTTCTGCCCCTTTAAATTGTTCCTCCATTTGTGCACCCTTTCTTGTTTCATGACACCATTTCTCCAAGTCAACTAGGCTGAACATCTCAGTGCCATCTTCAGTTTCCCTCTTTATTTCAATGTCCCCTCAGTCCTTTCTTTGCCAGTCTCACTAATGTTCCCAACCACCTCCCACCCGTTTCCCCATTTCTGTTCCTACCACCACTTCTCCATGGTTCAGACTCCCATTCCTTCTCATCTGGACTTTTGCAATGGCTTTTCAATGGCCTAGTTATTTTCTCTTTCATTTCTAATCCAGGGTACCTAATGGCACGAGAATTTTCTTCCAAAAATATGGATCTCATCACATAATTCCTCTCAAAAATCTTTAATGATTCCTCACATATGGGATAAAGTGCAGATTCCTTAGGGCCACATTCAGGGCCCATGGAATCCTTTCTAAAAAAAGAAAAAAAAAGAAAAGGTCCTTCACTTTCCCCTCTTCTTTTTGCAATCTCTGTCCTAATAAATATTCCTTGTCAAAAATCATCATTCTTGTTTTAATTTAAAATAATTTTTATTGAGGCATAATTGACATATTATACCAGCTTCAGGTATACAACATAATGATTTGATATTTGTATATACTGTGAAATGATCAGCATAATAAGTCTACTTATCTGGAATTATAATTTTGATGTCAAATTTTTACTGGCATAATTCATAGAATAAGAAATCATCATTCTTAGTGCCACCGTGTTTTTTTTAAAAAAAACTCTTGGTGCATATCTTATCTTATATTAAACTTTATTCTTTTAATAGATTATATGTTTTTAGATGACAGAGTGCATTTAGTTACCTCTTGCTTGCTGTGTAACAAATTACCTCCACACTTAGCAACTTGAAATAACACACATTTATTATCTCACCATCATTGGGTCAGGAATCCAGGGGCAGCTTAACTGGGTCCTCCAGCTCAGGGTCTCTTATAAGGCTACAGTCAAGGACTCAGCTGGGGCTACAGGCATCTCAAGGTTCATCTGGGGGACGATCTGCTTCTGAACTCACTCAATATTTGTTGCAAGATTGAGTTCCTTCCAAGTTGTTCTACTGAGGGACTCAATTTCACACTTGCCATTGGCCAAAGACTGCCCTCAGTTAATTGCCATATGGGCTTGTCTATAGGTGAGATTAAAACAAGACAATTTGTTTTATCAAAGTGAGCAAGAAAGAGGGAGGGAGAGAGAGAGGAAGGGAAGAAGGGAGAGACAGAAAGGGAAGACACAGTCTTTTATAACCTAATCTTGGAAGGGACATCTCATCCCCTTTGCCATGTTTTGTTTGTTAGAATGCTGTCTCTAAGTTCAGCCCACACTTAAGGAGAATGAATTACAGAAAGGCATAAATATCAGGAGGTTGACTGCCTCACAGAGAGTTTATAGTTTTACTCCCCACCTCTGTGACTAATGGTTTATGCATTGGAGGTCTTTAATAATTATTTGGTGAATTGAATTAAAAAACAGTATCCCAGTTTGCAACTCAAATTTATGCTAATGTTTATAATTTCAGTTAATAATGTCCACATTTGATTAAAATTAGGCAACCCCTTCGAAATTTTTTATGTAATAAAAAATGAGGAAAAAATGAAAAGATACTAAGGGGTTCAGCTGGTTCAGTGGAGAGTTCACCAAATAAACCCCTCTCACTTTATTTGGTGATGACGATTACAAACTGCTGGAGAGTGAAGGAGGGAGAGAGGATAGTGTGATAGAAATTGCCCCATGGTATCACTTTCTCTGAATTTCACTTGACAAAAATATATACTGAAAATCAGTTCCAGGTATTTTCTAATTTTTAAGATATTTTAGGCTTCTTAATTTTATGTAATTAGATGTTTCTTTAAACATTTAAAAATTAAATGCAGTTGTCAAATTTGAAATGAACTTCTCTATAAAGTTGAATAAATCTGAGATATTGATAGTTTTGAAATTTAATTCTGTTTAAAAACCTGAAAAACTCAGAAGTAATATATTTTTCTTACATTAGTTTAAAATAGTTAACTTTTTATGTCATATTTATCAACCAAAGAATATATTGATAGGTATTACAGGCCCTATTTTTAGGGACTATTATTGTATTATAGCTGCCTTATTTTGTAATTCAGAAATATTATACTTTGACTCCAATGAATTATTTATATATGCCTTTTCAATGTTAGTAACAGATTAAAGAGCACTATGTGAAGAAGAGAATAAATTCCTTTAGAGATATTCTTGGTTTAGCTTACGGTTTTATTCATTACTTAGGTCAAAATAACCTCAGCTTGATCTTTTTTATGTGTGTATTATCTATTTTTCAGATGTTTGAGACAGAAAGAATAAAGCTTAAGTTCCCAGGAGCAATCAAATAATTGCACTTTGAATTTATAAAATCCTTTCTTTTTAGGCTGACAACAGTGATGAAACATTTGCATTTGAACCTGGCAACATATAAATTTGAAAGTTTGTAATGAATAAAAATGTGAATTAAATGGAGAAAAATATACTATTTAATAAAACTTTATTGGAACCATTATATATGGATTGTAAACCAATTTATTTTTTAGGCAACATGTTACTTTATCAACTTTTTCAGATCCTTATAATTTTTCTTCAGATTTTTTTCCCTAAACTTCTCTAATCTTTAGCTGTGTTTTTAATGCATGTTTTTAGTTCTGCTTAGGAATGTATTATCAGGTCTTAAGTAGGTCTGGTTATAGATTTACTTTTATAACTTTTTCTCAATTTAAACTTAATAATCAAGCCCAAGAATTTGGAAGATAGTGTAAAGATAAATTTTAAATTAGTTACAGATAATGCTAATTTAAGCACATTTCCAACTGTTCCAATAGTATCCATGAGGAGAGATTAAGCACAATGTCAAATATGAACTAAATTTGATGTTATTTAGAAAAGTGGAACCTTTTCTAAATACTAATTAGTAATGCATGGTTACTAAATTGTTTAATACTGGTTTTGAGGATACCTTTTATCACACATTACATTTTGATGAAAAATAGAAAATAACAATATTATTAATTAATTTCTTGAGATAAAATTATAATTACAAAAGAATACCCAGTAAAATCTGATAGTTCAGTTGTTCAAGTTTATCAAATTAGCTGAAAATATAAAGTATATAAAAAAAGATAGAAGTTTCAAAAACAATTTCAGTATCTTTTTTGACTAATGCTAGATTCTGTCTTCCTTCATTCTAAAAAGATGTAAACTAGTTTGGTTTTGAAACCTCATTCAACAAAATATGCCCACGTTCATTTCAAGATTAGGAAGATCCAAGTGTTCAACAGTATAAACTTGACAAAATAGTTCTGCCATCCTCCAATTTTAAAATACCAAAGTGATTTTCATAGTCTAGTGAGTTATAAAAATGGAAAGAACAACTGTAAACCAGTATTAATGGGAGACAAGAAGAAAAAGAAATGCTGTGGTAAGAGTTTAAAATTATTTACTGTGCCTCAAAATAGTTCCCCATGGGAGTTATATCATTTAGACTAGTCTAAATATGAGTATTACCTTTACTTTTCCATGAGAATTTTGTTATGACAAGTGTTCATAAATGTGTACATATTCAAGATGTGTAACTTTTTAAGGAGTGTACAATTGACCTCACACATTTCACAGACATGGGGATTATTCATACAAAAGGTCCCTCTCTAGTGGTAGCTTAATCTTATGAAATATGTATCAAAAGAAAGTGGTAATTCATTATGAATCGTTAGCTGTGTGATCCTTGGACATGTTACTTACAACTTGTAAGCCTGTTTCACATCTGTTAAAGGTATACTATAATAGCATATTTCTCAGGCTACTTGTGGGAAGTTAATAAAAATAACCTCTGCATTAAGACTAGCATAATTCTTAAAAGTAGGCATTCACTAAATATTGGTTATTATGAAATCTTCCTTTTTTCCTTCCTCCTACAATTTTTATTCAACATTTATATATGCCAGACAGTATTCTAAGGGCTGGGGATACAGCAATGAGCAAAGCAGATGAACGGGAAAGTAAAAAGTAGACAAGTAACAAAGATAAATAAGTAAAATAAATGGTAGATTAGAGAGTGATAAGTACTAGGAGAGAAATAGGGCAGAGAAGAGAACTACGAAGAACACTGAGGTAGAGGATGTAATTTTGAGTAGTTTGCCAGAGAAGGCCTCACTGAAATGATGACATTTCAGTGACCTGAAGGAGGTGGGGGAATAAGCTATCAGATGTCTGGGAGAAGACTATTCCAAAGGCAGGGACTGACCAGGTGCAAAGGCCCTGAGGTGGGAACAATAAGGAGTCTATGAGGAGTAGGCAAGGAGGAGAAAAGTAAAAGGCGATACAAGAGAAGTAATGGGAACCAGATTGTGTGGGCCTGGAAGGAGACTTTAAGGACTTTGACTTTTTCTTTGAGAGATTGGGAAGACATTGGAGGGTTTTGAGTAGAGGTGTGACATAATCTGACATATGATTTAGCACTCTGGCTGCTCTCTTGGGACCAGTCTGAAGGGAGATGGGTTGGAGGACTGTTGTCAATCTAGGTGAGAGATGGTGGCTTGGAAATGGTGATGGCAGTGGAGGTCATGAGCTATGGATGGATAATCGATATAAATTGAATGTTAATGCAACAGGTTTTGTTAGATGCTCAGTTTTAAGGTATGTGAGACAGGAGCCAAAGATGACTCCAAGGTTTTGAGCAACTGAAGAGTGGTGAAACTGAGAAGGAAACGAGAGAGTGTGAGCAGGGGAAGATCAGAAGTTCAATTTGACATATGTCATGTTTGCAAATTTCACTGACATTCAAATGGAATGGTAGAAATGCAGTTGGATTAATTAAAAGGAGGGAGTGAAGTGATGATAGGCCAACTAAGCTGAGGGTCAGGGACTAAACATTATATTCTACAACATGGAGGTCATTGGTGACCTTATTATTAGCTAAACCCTAAAGCACCCTGATTGATTCTGATCTAATCAGGCTACATTTTTTGATCTGCTACTTTTTCTGTTACTGGATTCTTGTCCATCACTTTTCACTATTCTCATATAGATTTTTGATTCCATTGTGAATGAACTTTCCTGCGTTCTCATTGTATCATGCAGTTCCTTCTTCTCCTCCTGGTTCTTTTTTGGACCTGTATTTATGTAGCCATTGTGAGTGGAGACCTCCCACACTCTGCCTTTCTGAGGTTCCCTCTGATTGTTCTGTGGTGTTAGCACTGTTTTAACTCCACTTTGCTTCTTCTAACTCAGTACTTTAAAAAAAATCTTTAGGCAAAACCCTTTTCTCTTTTGATGTTAATGTTATCCATTTAATTACAACTCCCTACACCTCCTCAGTGCCTTTATCCCTTGGCATTCCAACTATTACCCACATTATTGGATATTTTGATGTTATGCATCTCTGGCAATTTGGATATTCATAGATGGTCCACTAGAAGAGCTCACAGTTTGTCAAGTGTTTGTTATATCATAAGTATTTTCCTAACATTGTCTCTAAAGGGTAATACTCATTTATATTTATACATTCTTCAGTGACTTTTAGAAAGATGCTCACATCTCATCACTTTTAAAAAATATATTTTAAAAATTTTTTGGCAGTGTTAGGTCTTAGTTGCAGCATGCAGGGTCTTCGTTGCAGCATGTAAGATCTTTTGTTGCAGCACGTGGGTTTCTCTCTAGTCGTGGCATGCGGGTTTTCTCTCTCTAGTTGTGGCACTCAGCCTCCAGAGCGCGGGGGCTCTGTAGTTTGCAGCACGTGGGCTGTCTAGTTGAGGTACGAGGGCTTAGTTGCCCTGTGGAATTGGGATCTTAGTTCCCCGACCAGGGCTCAAACCCACGTTCCCTGCATTGGAAGGCAGATTCTTACTACTGGGCCGCCGGGGAAGTCCCCACATCTCATTATTCTATAAATGCATCTTTCATTGAGGGCAGATGTAGAGACAATGAATACTAAATATATTGGAAAAGAAACCTCAGTTTAGTTCTATAGAAATATACTAAGTACCAAATATGTGCCAAAGCTTAAACTAGGTGATAAGGATTCAGAATGAATAAGAGAACATTACTGCCCTCAGGAAGGATATGGGTGTGTGTGTGTGTGTGCGTGCGTGTGCATGTGCGTATGTGTGCGTGTGTGTGTGTGTTGTGATGTGGGCTACCAAGCACTGGGATGGGCAAGAGACAAACATATTGTCAAAATCTTACATTCATGTGTGTCAAGAGCTCAGATGGTCTAAGTGATTAAAGGCTTGACTGTTACTTTAATTTTGACTTGTCTTTATTGGCTGCTTCAACACCTAGCAGCTCAGCTGTCTTTAGCTCTGACTTTCCTCTGTCCCCTTTTCTTTTCTTCATGGACTAGCACCAGCTAAGGGTCAGGTGAAGAGCACAGATATGGGGCTGGTCTCACTGCCTCAAGCAAAAGGATCCTGCAGTTTTATGGACCTGGTGGCTGCCAGGAGGGAGAAGGGAAAGGGCTAGGAGTAAAAAAGTACTGAGTACTGAGTCAGAGTAGGGGGAAAAAGTATCTTCAAGTTTCCCTCCTCCCCTCATAAATAGTTTTCGGCCATAAAGAGAAGTGCCTGAGGAAGATGTCAATGGAAGGCCCCAGATAAGACAACTCTGAATGGAGGCAGCTGGGCTGGGAATGCAGCCATGTGTAGGAACATGCCTGATCTGTGGGGCTTGGGCCCTTTACTGTAACTCCCTTCATAGATTGATGCACTGGCTGTTCATCATGTCTGATGTGGGGAGAGCAGTTTTCCCCTGTGAGACCTGCCTGGTAAACTCTTTGTAATTTCCTACGGTCAGACCTGAAAGATCACACATAGGTTTTTGGCCAGGAGTTGGACACCTGAAAGTGTTACAATGGTAATAAGCATAAGGGTGTGAAGGAGTATGAATGAGGAGAAATTTATGATCATCATTCTTTCCAGTGGCCTGACTTTCCTTTGAAACAAAGGTCTGAATCTGGAACATTTGTTGGGCAATTTTTACTGCTTCACAAGTGGATGATGTTACTGTGCATTAGTGGTCAGTACACATGCATGATGCCTTCTCTTGTGTTATTTGTCCCTATAAATGAAGCAGATAAGCAGCAGCGGTTTCTTTGGGGTACCCCTGACTAACTATATTTCCAGTTCCATGACCTGTACGTGAAACACAGATTCAAGGTTATGGATGCAGAAAGCCTCTCTTGTCTTGTTCTCTAAGGCCACACAAGGGACACTGGATGCATACTCAGCTGTTAATGAAATGGTATTTTGTTTTCCGTTCCCGTGTTGTTCTTTGTGAACACAGGTTTAGGATTGGATTCCTCATGGGGTGGGGTGAGTGATAGCACTCAAACCCCTAATCTCCACTCTGCACCCCTCAGGAAACCCTTAAAGGCAGAATATGCTTTGCATAACAATGGAAGAATAATGGTTTGGAACCTGTGTAGTGTGGATATACAGATATACACAGTACCTCAGCCTCATGGTACCTTGGGTACTGTGATTGGGCAGTCACCATCTAAGAGGCTACAAGGGAAACAGTGACTTTGGTTAAATGAATATTTTGGTAGAGAAATGCAAGCTACAGGCAACTCATAAAGTCTGGAGATCACCTGCCCACCTTTGTTATTTTATTATAAAGTGAGTTGTTATAATTACAATAGGAGTCTAAGAAATATTTTCTAATTATCAACATACCCCACATGACATTAATAGCATTATTCTAAAAGTTAAGGTCAAATCACATTAATTTAAACCTACTCCATTCAGGGAGTATTCAGGAAAAGAAAATACAGTTGACCCTTTGAGCAACATGGGTTTCAACTGCATGGGTCCACTTATACATGTATTTTTTCGATAGTAAATACTACAGTACTACATGCTCTGTGGTTGGTTGAATCTGTGGATGCAAAACTGCAGATACAATTTATAGTCAGCCTTCCATGTGAACAGACCTTCGGTCTCATCATATTCAAGAAAAAAAGAGAAAGAACAAGTTGACTGAAAAATGTGGCAACTCTTATTTATAATTGTTTAGTCTACAGAAAAATATATATTATAGCAGATAGGATCTAAGATTACCCCCATGATCCCCAGCTCCTAGAGTTCATATCTTTGTGTAATTCCCTCCCCTTGAGTGTGGGTTGCACCTTTGACTTGCTTCTAATCAATAGCGTATGCAAAGGTGATGGGCTATATGTGATAATGTATATGTGATTATTTGATTATATTACATAAGATGTAGTGCCTTCCTGGAGTCTCTCACTCCTTTGTTGACTATGAAGAAGAAAGTTGCCATGTTGTGGATGGCCTGTGTTGGAAGACCCATGTGGGAAGGAACTGAGGGTGGCTTTTAGAAGCTGAGAATGACTTCTAGACAACAGCCCGAAAGACTGAAGCCTTCAACCCTACAACCACAAAATACCAGGCGGCACCACAATACCTGTCAACACCTTGATTGCAACTGATGAGACTCTACACATGGGAGACATGCCTACACCTTGCTTCACAGAAAAGGAATAAATATGTGTTCTTTAAAGCTGCTAAGTTTGTTAAACCTAATATATATCTTTATAGCTACAGAATGCTTATATCTCTGTGTATGTGCAGCTCAAAGGCATCTGTATTAGAGTTCTCCAGAGAAGCAAGGCCAGTAGGATATGTATGTGTATATGTATGCATTTATATATACAGGGTATGTGTATCTCTCTGTCTCTCTCTCCTGTCATAGGTCTACAGAGAGAGATAGAGATGGATTGATTAATTTACTTTAAGGAATTGACTCATTTGAATGTGGAGATTGCCAAGTCCAAAAGCTTATGGGGGTAGGCTGGCATGCTGGAGACTCAGGGAAGAGTGACAATTCAAGTTCAAAAGGCAGTCTGATGGCAGAATTCATTCTTGCTTAGGAGAGGTCATTCTTTGTTCTATTAAGGCATTTAACTGATTGGATGAGGGCAATCTACTTTATTCAAAGTTAATCAATTTAAATGTTAATCTCATCCAAAAACCACCCTCACAGAAACATCCAGCATAATATTTGATCAAATATCTGGGCACCATGGCCCAGCCAAGTTGACATATAAAATTAAGCATCACAAGTTCACCCCTTATCAACTTGACACTCATACACATCTCCTTAAACTATACTTAATCTCCAAATAAAGACAATAACAAGGTCATACTTCTGCCTAACATGATATAGCTATCCTACATACAACTGAAAACTTACCCTTTCTCCAGAAGAGGATGCAAAGTCCTTGGGTGATGTTTACTCTTCTCCTTGCTATCCCATAGCTTAAACATTAAGATGTAAAGTAATGATACTTAAATAGTACAATATAAGGTCAGTATATTTTATGTTACAAGGGCATAAGAGAGGAAAACAAAGATATTTATGTAACACACAGTCATATTAATAACAAAATAAGGCAGAAATACTCATGACAATTATAGTTTTCATTTCTGTAACTAGTCACATGGTTATAGTATTTATAACAATCTTCTTCCACTACCCATTTGGTATTCCCTTTGCCCTCAGATAACACCTCACCTGGTCAAGGTTCTTCACCTGGTGGGGTAACCCAAACCTTCACTCCTGAAAGTCTAGGCCATTAGTAGTACTGCTTAGATTGGATTGTTGTTGGTTCTTATTGACTTCAATCACAGATCATAGTAATACTAAGAGATGCCCTAAGGGATCTCCTGTATTTCAGACATACTTTTCCTTACCTCCATTGTAAAGTAGTTGTCCAATTCCTTCTTGGTAATCAGGATCAGTCACCTCAGCCAGCACAGTAACTCCCTTTTTTGCCTGTTGATTCAGAGGCATGAGGAACCCAAAGTGGCCAGGGGGCTGTCTTAACTTCTAGTTTAATGGAATCATTATTGTGTTTGCTGGTGGATGCATTCCTCCCTTTGGAACTGACCTCTAGATTAGCAGAGCATGAGGTCTTGGGGATAGGAAGCAACAATTTTGCTAGTGGGTCACTAGGAATAACTGTGAGGGGTACCACTTCTGTTCTCACCTCTTGATTCCTGGACCTGTGAATCCTGGCTATGAGAGAAACAGCACCATGTATTAGACACAGATTCAGAACATGTACAGCCTCCTGGAGAATCTTGCCCCAGCCCTGCAAGGTATCAGTATCTAGGTGACACTGTAATGGAGTCTTCAAAAGGCCGTTCCACCATTCTACCAAGTCAGTTGCTTCAGGATGGTGGGGAACATGGTAAGACCAGTGAATTGCATGGGAATGTGTCCATTGTCAGATGTCATTTGCTATGAAGTGAGTTACTTGATCAGAAGCAATTCTATTTTGGAACCCCTCCCCCCATCTCCTGCCCTGGTCCTTCCTCAGCTTTATAGCAGCTTGTCCTCACAAGTCTGCTTTCTCTTCCAGATTATTTTCCTTTTATTCCCATATGCCCTGTGGCCAGTGCTGAGTGGTGATTTATTCTTACTTCATCCTGGAAGCCAATGTCAGGGACACATCTTTGGATCATCAAAATGCAAAGAAACTCTTGTAATAAGTTTTTCATTCAGTGGAATTTTTTTTTTCTTTTAGCCTCTTGGATTATGAATCCAGTGGTTGGCATTTAAAAATCAGTGAACCTTGCACTTGAAATAACATATATACCTCAATAACTGTCTGAAATAAAAAACTTAAAATTGGTTATCCTGAAAGCAGTCTTGCTCTATAATATTTTTCTCTCAAAACCTTTAATAATTACACATTGACTATTGATGAGATGTGGCGTGAACTTTGTAGCCATGCCTTTCTCCTGTTATTTTCTGGAATTCTCTTTTCCCATTCTTTCACCTCCAACACACACACACACACACACACACACACACACACACACACACACACACACACACACACACACACACACACACACACCCTCTGTCTCTTGAGATACCACCTATCCTTTAAGCCCATTTCATTTCCCTCAGTCTTTTCTTATGTTGGTTGTTTCTTCTTTATTAGATCATAAGCTGTTTGAAGGCAGGGATTGGACTGTTCTGATTCTTCTATTATTTAGGCTCTAGATCAATGCCTTGAACATAATAGGTAGTCCATACATGATTATGGGATTAAAACGAATGAACTCCTTTTAGCCATTGTCAAGGCTTTGCCAAAAATGAGCTGATGTTATCTCAAAAAGGATTTCCAGTGCACTTGGTCATGAAGTTTTCACTTGTATGTGGCAAAATGAGAAAATAAAGGTAAGCTAGTGAGTTTTCCACAAAGCAAAACTTATTCAATTTAAAGGAAGGCCTTTTATTTTGGGTTGCAGCACTTCCTACCTTTTGAAAAATAAAATTTTTCCTTTTATGGTGGTGGGAAGTGCTTGTTAGAAGAACAAAGCTTTAGAAACTCTATGTTAGACTCTCCATTTTTTTTCATTTCTTTTTTATTTTTTACTGGTCTGTGATTTCTACAGTTTTGGAAACTTATGATCTAGAGTGCTTGTATATTACAAGACCACCAAATGAAAGGGTTGAAGGATTCTGGTGAAACTGGATATGGTGAAAGAACGATGGACTAAAATATAGGAAAAGTAATGGCAGTGGGAGCATTCCTAATAACTAGTTGTGCAACATTTGTCTCAGCCTTGTGCAATTAAGATAAATACAATTAAGATTACTTTTCAAGGTAGTTGTGAGACCCAAATAAGTAATTAAGTTGTGAAATGTTTTTGTTTTTGATAGAGTCTAGAAGGAAGGGATTTTGTATTAGTTATTGGTAGTCCTTCTTTGTATCTTTAATATCAACAGTGTTTCCTTTAGAGCCCTCTATAACCCAGAAAAGGCCCATGACTTTCCTAGAATCTGAGTTACACAGTGTTCCTCATCCTTCTGGTGACATTGATTTGATTGCATATTGTAAACTGTCCAGAAAGATTTTTATTGTCAGTTTAAAGCGAAATAATAGCATCAGCAGCAGAATGCTGGTTAGGTATTTGTATAAGTGATTCTAGCTGAAAGGATATACTGACACTATTTAGTTTTTGGTACACTCTGGTAGGGTGAGAGGATGAACTTTAGGTCTGAAGCATCCTTATGAGGATATTCTATATGAAGGATTATTTCTGTAATGCAAAATTTCCTTTCACTTTGCATGAATCCAATCCAATCCAATGAAAATGATTGCATTCATTCCTCGAGTGATTGCACATCTACTCTACGTGAAGACATGTTGCCAAAATACTGTACTGCAGAAGTACTTACAGAATCCCAGAGAAGAATAGGGTTAGAGTCGGGAGAGTGAAATTAGCCACTTGTTTCTCTCTTCTCTGTCACTTTCTTTAAAAAGAGGTATCGCACAGGCCACACACATTTTAGAGTTGATGAAATTTGTCTTCTGTCCCTGCACCCGCTCCATGTTCCCTTAATGCCTCAGTGCAGTTGCCTACAAGCAATAGGTATTTCCATTGTTACCTCTTAGGTCCAGTGGCATCTTTTATTCTCTGGCCTTGTACAGACTGCTAATGAGGTACTGTCCCTGGTCTTCTCTCCCAGGAAGTGTGTCACAGGCTCCTGAATGAACCCTTTATCCTTTATTTCTCTTCTAGTAAAACCTTACTCTTTAAGATAGTTGATTTCAGCTAGATGTTAGAAAAAAGCAGTATAATAAATTCACACCAAGATTCCATTACTAATAGCTGACAATGGGCTAGATATCTCAAGTTCAGTGTTTAAAACCAAAAACTGGACTGGCCAGTGTTGTACTCACAGGAAGCAGATTCTGATAGGGATCCTTCCTCAGCTGCCTAAAGTCATCTATCAGAGATGAACTTCATCCTATGTGAGACGTAGCCTCTCTTCCTGAATTACAATTTGAATGGATCACTGCATAATAAACAGAGATATTGCTCTGAATCTAAGGACAATTTTGTCTGTGGAGAACATCCTTAACCTGGGAGATGAATGGAAATCTAGTAAAACCCACCAGTAAAGGCCAAATGAGAAACCTCGCTGAGAATAAAAACAGTACTTTGAAATGGGGTTCGGGTACAAATCCATTTAAAATGATCAAAAGGAATAAAAATGGAATGAAGGACAGAGAATTGATGGTTTTAAATGTATCAAGTCCTTAATTATTATTTACCAAACATATGTTAAACACAGGGTAGGACATTAGAGTTTCAGAAGTGATAGACATGATCCAGAATTAAGAAAGCTCACTCTCTAGGGAGTAGATCTGCAAAGAGAGATTTACCTTATAAACATGTAATAAATGTTATGATAGAAATAAGTAGAAAGTATACTGAGAGCTTAAAGTAGTACCTCGTCTAGACAGGGAGTGGCACATAGGGCGATATCCTGGAAAGCTTTTATTTGGTAAGATAACATTAACTGAGTTTTGGAGGCTGAATAAAGATTAACTAGAAGAATAAAAAAAGATCTCTCCTACTGTCTTGCTCTCTATCTTAACTGGAAAGTCATTAACCCTGAATTAGTCTTTTTTGTTGTTTTTTTAAAAAGTATTTTCTAGGCTTACATGCATAATACAGGATAAATTAAAGGTTGAAAAAGCAAGTGGTGTAAAAGATAAAAAGCTTTCAGATTCCTTTTGAATGCCCAACTATGTGTGGATTTTTGTAATTATGGGTTCAATTACTCATGTACATTTCTACCAGTCCCACAAATGACAGTTAAAGGAGAAGAGCATAGTAAACTCAGCCAGAAACTATTTAAAGTGGTTCAGCATTCATTAACTACAAAAACTGTAAATGAAAAAAGCGAGGTACATTAGGAACTTGGATTCAAGACACAGGGATGGATGTGCAATACCATATCAACTTGGGGTTCTTATACTTTATTGGATCCATAATAATGTACCAAGGAATTATAGAAACTCCAGGATGAAATTTGTATATCTACCTAGAGAATCAATTTTACTGAAAGATTTAGGAAAATACAGTTAGTAGTAAAACACAGAAATACAAAGCAATCCATGATGGGTTGAGATAATAGATGTAAGATATCTGTATATCTATATATATGTACATGTATCTCCTTTACTTCTTTGGTTTATTTAGGAAAACTGTAAAAGACTAAAAGACAGAGAAAAACAGCAAAACTATCAGGTATTTGATAGTCTTTATTGAACCTCCTTTTTCTTCATTGTTTATAAATATGTTCAAAATGTTATTAGATTCAGAGCACAATCCTGACATAACTCATCCCTCACTACTTGTAAGTGCTGTGCTTTAAAGGTCTTTTAGAAAAGAACATTTCACTTAACTCTCTTTTGGCTGACGTTCGCTTTCACTCTCTCTCTCATCATTTTCAGTCATCACAAAGGCTTATGGAAAAGGTATGAAAAGATAAATACAAGGGAAGACCGTTCAGTTGGTGTCACTCATAGGACTCACTTGTGGCCTAATTTCTTCAGTTTTCAGTGGATTATGGCATGTAGAACTTTGACATGACCCTGAATACATATGGGGAATTTTAAGGAACAGAATAACAAAGTTGTTTTGTCACTCCAGAGTCCCTCAAATTTTAACTGACACTAAAATTCATATAGGAATGTAAGAGGCTCAGAATAGCCAGATAATCTTGAAAAAGAAGAACAGTTGGAGTAAAAAATGTTGGATGATTCAAATTTCCAAATTTTAAAACTTACTATAATGGTCTATAACTCTTAGAAGAAAATGTAAGTAAATTTTCATGACTTTGAGTTAGACTGTGGTGTTTTAGATATGATACCAGAAACATGAGCAATGAAATCAACAGACAAATTGGGTTTTATCAAAATCATATTTATATATTTTTTATTAAAATCATATATATGTATATATGCTTCTAGTGATGCCACCCATAAAGTGAAAATACACACAGAATGGAAGAAAATATCTGGAAATCATTTTCAGAGGTCTAGTATCCAGAACATATAAAGAACTCTTACAACTCAACAGTAAAAACAAGCAAACAAAAAACCCAATTAAAAAATGGGCAAAGAACTTTTATAGATACTACTTTGAAGAAAATATACAAATGACTCACAAGCATTTGAAAAGATGCTCAACATCAAACAAATTTAAACTGCAAAGAAATACTATTTCAAACCTACTAGGATTACTAAAACAAAGACTGGTAATGATAAATGTTGACAAGGATGTGGAGAAATTAGAACCCTCATACATTGTTGCTAGGATTGTAAAATGGCTACTGCCACTTTGGAAAAGAGTTTGGAAGTTCCTGAAAATATTAAATGTAGACTTATCATCAATCCAGCAATTCTACTCCTTGGTATATATTCGAGAGTAATAAAACATATCTCCATTCAAAAACTTGAATGAGTGTTCACAGAAGCATTATTCATAATAGCCAAAAAGTAGAAACAACCTAAATGTCCACCGACTGATGAGTGGATTAATAAAATCTGGTACATCCATACAACGGTATATTATTAGATAATAAAAAGCAATCACATACTGGTGTATGCCACAACATGGATGAACCTTGAAAACATTATACTAAGTGAAAGAAGACAGTCACGAAAGGACACAGATTGTATGATTCCATTGATATGAAATGTCCAGGGAAGGTAATTCATAGAAACTAAAGGTATATTAGTGTTGTCAGGGGCTGGGGGAGGTGAGAATCGGAGTGGCTGTTAATAGGTAAATGGGTTGTTTTGCAGGTGACAAAAATATTCTAAAATTAATTTTAATTATTACAAAACCCTGTGAATCTGCTAAAAACCATTGAATTATACACATTAAAAGTGTGAATTTTGTGTAATAGGAATTATATCTCAATAAATCTGTTGTAAAACATACAACAAAAAACAAAGGTTATCAAACAAAACAGAATAAAATTACATATTATGCTTTTTTTGGAAGAGTTTACAAAATGTATTTATATTTCTTTTTCATTTTGATATTGGTCCTCCTAGTGGGACTATGAGTTAGGGGAGCATGTTTTCTGAAAAAAAAAAACAAAAAAGCCACGCACAAGATGGTTTACCTGTCATAATGCAAAATTTACTTAGTGCTGTAGGCAAAGCCATGTTTTGCAAATCACTAGGCTCCATTTAGAACACAGAATTTCATATTTCATCAATCTCTCCTTTTTGTGATTCTGTCTAATCATAGACTTAAATGTACATTCTGCCTAATTCTAAAAGACTGTAATGGAGCTTAATGATCACTTAATTCAATTTTTAAATTTTATTTATAAGGACACTGAAGCCTAGAAAAGTTAAACTCCAGCATATAAGCACATGAGCAACAAATGGTTATGGATTTAGATGCTGGCTAATGCCTCAAGTCCAGTGATATAGATCCAAATTTGAATCTCAGACTGTCACTTTTTAGCTTCCCCGTTTGTAACTCTGACCTAGACAGTTATGAAAGTGTTTTTGTTAAAATAAGACAAAATGCAGATATTAGTGCCATTGCTGTTAAACAGGGAACTTTTCAATCTTTTTTAAGGAGAAGTGTAACATTAAATTGCCAAAATGATGTACACTACTCATCATACTGGTAAAACAGAGATATCAATTTCTCTTAATTTGTTTGAATCTTGGTACTATCACTTTTTAACTGAATCATCTTTTTTATTCTAAGTAATGACAGTTTGTCATTTCAAACCCTAGTATACTAGCTCTTCATTTTACCATTTTCTTTGAATTGCAGTAATGAGGTCATGTTATAGATAGCCCAAGTCATAGCACATATATCTACCCATAGCAGACAGTGTTATTTTGAATTCAAATATCATTGCACATCATAGATCCAACATACACAAATTCTTAGATCCTCACTGTGGAAAGGGTAATATATTGGCCTAAAGCCATTGACACAGTAACACTTAATCCATCAGTGTGTGCATTGCAAGCTTTATCAGTCTAGGAAGAAAACATGAACATTCATATGACCATGCCACAGATATAAATGGAAGCAAGCAGGTTGGTTTTCTCTGAAAATAAGTCAGGACAAATTTCGTTTGAAGTCTTGACATGGACTTTGCTAATAGAGCTACTTTATGATGAAGATGCATCTACATCCTATCCATAATTTACATACTTCTGAAAGAAGACAAAGTACCCAGTGACTGGAAGTGTTTTAGGTACTAGCATGTTGCTGTGATGATGTAGGAGGTATGAAGGCTAATCACTTTATTCTGTAGAGTTCCTTGGAGGGTTAGGCATGTTAGAGCTGTGGCATTTTCAAGTGATATGCATGTATGTGTGTGTGTGTGTGTGTGTGTGTGTGTATGTATAATCTCAGCTGTTCAACAACAACAAAAAAATTGTGTATATACATTTCATTAAACATGAAACATGTTAATTAGGTACAGATCTTCCTCAACTTACGATGGGGTTACTTCCCAATAAACCCACTGTAAGTTGAAAATATCATAAGTAGAAAATGCATTTAATACACCTCACCTACTGAATGTCATAGCTTAGCCTAGCCTACCTTACACACGCTCAGAATCATTACATTGGTGTACAGTGGGCAAAATCATCTAACACAAAGCCTATTTTATAATAAAGTGTTGAATATCTCATGTAATTTATTGAATGCTATACTATACAACAGAATGGTGGTAAGTGTATCAGTTGTTTACCCTTGTGACATGGTGTGGCTGACTGGGAGCCGTGGCTCACGGCTGCTGCCCAGCATCAGGGGACAGTATCCTACCACATATCGCTAGCCCAGGAAAAGATCAAAATTCAAAATTTGAAGTATAATTTCTACTGAATGAGTATTGCTTTCAAACATGTAAAGTCGAAAAATCTTACGTTGAACCGTTATGTCAGGGACTGTCTTATTGAAAATGTTAATATTAAATAATAACATTACACACATGAAAGCAAAATAAAGCATCCTAATGAAATTATTATCATATTATAGAAGTATTCTCATACTTATGCATATCTTAGTATTTCATAAGCCTTCATAATTTTCATAAATGAATGATGATAGTGGATGCTTACTGAGTACACCAAAGAGTTCAGACATCAAACACTTTCAGTGTAAGGTTGCAACCTACTGTTCTGACTAATTTAAAGTTTTACAGCTGCCATTGATTTTTGGAATTGACCTCATTGGTCAATTTTCTTTATATTAGTGTTGCTATAAATAAACATTGATAAGCTCAAATATACAGATTTGTTTCCTTTCTTCATTTCTTTATTTTTCTTTAGTTTCAGTTGTTTATTTGTTGCTCTTGCTTTATTTTGCTTTCTTGTCTCATCCCTCTTTGTATTGTCATTCTGGTATTGTTTACAATGGCATTTCCTTTTGAAATATTTCACTAACAAGGTTCCCTAGGGCATATTGATTTCTTCTAGTTTCCTCTTTTTTCAAACATCATCTTGCTTACGTTCAATCAAATCAATATGGTTAGCTGATTCTTGTAATACTCTTCATTGTCATGGAACTAATGTTTCATTCTAGAGATTTTAACTTACACCTTTATTTTGCTTTCCTCTCACAAGCACAGAGATTTATACAGTTCCTTTGAAGCTTGCATGTTGAAGGAGTGTATACTGAAAGGGGGTTTCCTTGGAAACACTAAGTATGGAAAGCCTTTATATTTGCCTGCTCATCAACTAGTGAATTGACAACTGTTTCTCTGTAAAGTTTGTCAGTTTATTTCAGAATACTATGCACATTGTTAATAGGAAAATGTACAAAAAGTCAGAATTGCTTCACTGGGTACAGTACTAAGGGAGAGATAATTTAATGTGCTTCACAGATAGAATAAAACATTTCTTTTAAAGCTTTAAGAATTTTACATGGGAGTATGACCTCTTGGTCTCTTCATAAGGGATTTTCATTCATTTAGATGGAGTTGATCAAATAAAAATTATTTTTCATTTGTTTTTATCTCCTACCATTATTTTAAATTAAATATAAAATAATGTGATTTTTGCTAATGCTTTTTTTTTTGGTAATGTTTTTTAAAATTGGGTTCTTACTGGAATGAAGTACAATAATAATTCATGCTTATACAAAGATATATTATGCTTCTTAAGTACTTATGAATTTGTTGATAGGTTAAAAATCCATGAGAAATTATTTTATCTTTTGCTTGTTTCATAGAAAAAATACATACGATATAAGCGACTTTTTAGCGAACTAGATAGACTTCCTTTGTTTGTAAAGTATTTGTATAGAATTCTTCAGGTTAATTCTTTAGATTTATTTGATTCTAGCTTTTCCCACCAACAGTATACAAGGGTTCCCTTCTCTCCACATCCTCACCAACACTTGTTCTTTCTTATCTTTTTGATAATAGCCATACAACAGGTGTTAGCTGATATCTCAGTGTGGTTTTGATTTGCACTTCCCTGAGGATTAGTGATGTTGAGCAGTTTTCATGTACCTGTTGGACATCTGTATGTCTTCTCTGGAAAAATGTCTTCTCAGATCTTCAGCCCATTTTTAAATCAGATTTTTGTTGTTGTTGTTATTGAGTTGTAGGAGTTCTTTATATATTTTGCATATTAATCCCTTATTAGATTTATGATTTGCAAATATTTTCTCCTATTTGGTGTATTGTCTTTTTATTTTGTTGATTAATTCCTTTGCTGTGCAGAATCTTTTTAGTTTGATGTAGTCCCACTTGTTTATTTTTGCTTCCGTTGCCTCTGCTTTGGTGTCAAATCCAAACAATCATCACTAAGACCAATGTAAAGGATCAAGGCACAGGGAGAGCACAAAGATAGCACCTGCCCTCTGAAGTCTGTGGAGAGGATTACAGTCAGCCCTTAGACGTGTGTTTAATTAGAAGCCTGTCCCTCAGGCTGCAGCTATGAAGATAATAGGCCTCTTCCACAGACACTGAGCATTTCAGTCTTCTGCCCTGGGAGGTGGCTGTTAAGAATTCTTTCTGTTTGTTACAGCTCTGTGGGACCTAAGAAATGTAGACCCCACTGGCTGTCAGAGCCAGGTGATCAAGAGGTGTCCCTTGGGTGGCACCTGCAAAAACTGGAGCACCAGAAGTTTGCACAAGCTCCTTTCTGGAAGATACTGGTGATCTGGAACAAGACAGAGGGAGAGTGCAAAGATGGCACCCACCAGCCTCCATCTTTGGAGAGCATATCCATAGGCCCCTAGATTTGTGTTAAATTAGATGTGCCTGCCCCTCAAGTCCAAGCTTTAAGATAAGCAACTAGGCCTCTTTCACAGAAGACTGAGCCTACCTCTGCACAGGCTCTGGGCATGGAGTGGGGGGAAGGTAGTCAGGTGAGTCCACAAGAGCCCATTAAGAAGTGTTTCTTAGATCACTATCGTCTTATGGATGAAGGCCCTGTTGGCTTTTAGAGCTAGATGTTTTGAGGGTTCATCCCTCAGGTGCAGGCCTTAAAAGTTGGGGTACCAGATGGGGGGTTCAAATCCTTTGCTCTTCAGGGAGAAGCTCAGGGTTGTGAGTCCCTTTTGCATCTTTTCTTGCTGTGCCAGGGGTAGGGCTTATGGCCAGATTGTGTCTCAGCCTCTCCTACCCATTTTGATGTGGGTTTTTTCTTGTTTTCCTGATGTATAGGAGTTGCTCAGCTATTTTGGGGGTTTCTTTGAGAGGAAATTGTTTCTTATGTAGCTATAGTTTCAGTGTGTTTATGGGAAGAGGTGAGTTCAGTATCCTCCTACATTGCCATCTTGAATAGGAACTCACATTAGTTTGAATTACCAATTAGGTCCAACAGGAATGAGATATTACTTGAAACTGTGGCCCAAGGGTGACCCTGGAAGAGAGATTGCCGCTGCTGCTGGGAACCCCCATCCGGAACCCTCCAAGAAGAGAAGCCAGAAAGTAAAAAGGATAGGCCTGGCCTCTGGGCTCCCAGGTCCATGGGCATTTGTATAAATCCCACCACAGCTGAAAAATTCTATGAGAAAGACCCAGCTCCAGACCCAGAATCCAGACTCTGGTTCCAAGCCTTAATAACCAGCTTGCTTAGGTTTGGGTGTTTCACAATTACACATTCCTAAATTTCCCTCAAGAGGCCCATAACTTAGTAGCATTGGCATGATGGGTCATGGCTTAAGGAAGGGATTTGGCAGAGCTAGCAAATCTTCTGTCATTAAATAACCTGTATCTTTCCAGAAACTTTCCCTCAGGTTCCACAGATCAAGCGACCCTGATCCCAGTGGTAGTAGGGTAGCCATATAGCCTGGTGATCTCATCCTTATTTCAGTCCTTTCTTGTTGTACTTACCAATCTGTTGACTCATCCAAGAGCAGGGCCAGATTAAATCATCAGTTTCGTGTTTGAGAAATGGTGACAACAAAATACAGGGCTTGGTTTATGTCACTGTTTGTTTGGCTTACTCTTGTATCTGGAAATAGGCAATGGAGAAAATACTCATAAAGTGTACTTCAGGAGCATAAGGTCTCAATATTTCTCCTTGCTCTTCTTGAAGACTGTACACCAGAGTTTGGTGGTCTCTGAAGCTTGTGAAAAGTGATGCATCTGCCACACCAGCTGAATTTGTTGCCTTTTATTGTATTTTGGGTCAGGGTGGAGTATGTACCACTTGTTTCCACCTGTTACCATCTAAGGGAATTTAAGTATATTGTTCCATGCTGCATTTACTAGTACTCATCCGGCCTACGCCAGGTTTAGTTTGATAGGCTTGACCGTGGCTTGCCACACATGATTATCCTGAACCAGTCTCTGGCAAGTGGGGGGTCAATGGAAATTCTTTGAAATAAATTAGGGCTACCTCTGAAACTGGGTGGGTAAGATTTACTGAGGCACCATACCTGGGCTATGCTAGAGATGAATGGATTCTTGATAAAATCAGGAAAGGAAGAATGCTGGAAGGCAACCAAGTGAGCACTGAGGAGCCCTCAGTGAGGATGAAGGATGCTGATGCATATTTTCAGGCTCAAGGTTTTCATGCAGGTTCTGGATATGATGTTCAGGTGCTGTTCCAAATTCCACTCATGCTTCTGATGCTTTCTTCTCCAGGGGAGGTAGGAAAACAGTGTCCACTCCTTTTAGTTCTATTATTTTAGTGGTTCCTAATGCCTTTAGGGTCACAGAGAAGGGAAGCATATATTCTAATTTTATAAATTCAGAAACTTGGGTCAGGATGGGTTTTTTGACAAGCATAATTTACGTTTTGCTGCCTTGGTTATATTTATAAAGCATCCAGTGCATTACTAATGCCTAATACTTATATTTGCTACATTACATGCCCATGTTCATTGTTATTTTCAACCATATACAATACATGTTTTCTTTCAGTGAGCTATTTAAGATTATTTTACATCAACTTATGCTTTGAAGAATAAAATTAAAATATGATACAGATACACACATATACACATGTAACTACACATGCATGCAAGGAGTACCAAGACATAACAAGAATTAAGAAGGCACAGCAATCTTAAAAGCATTTACTGTAACATGAAATGTAATATATTTATTTTCTTATAGTCTTGGATTAATGGGATTTTACATTTATGAAAACCTTTGTATGTGTTATTTAATCATATATTTTTGTTTTCTTAACAAATGAAATGGTGGCCATTAGAGGGTGGGAATGACTAGAAAGAAGTGAGCATAATTTAGTAAGAGAGGGGATAGAAAATACAGGCTTTCTTATAGCTGAGAGGATAAAAAGTATAGATAAGAAGTCTTTTCAAACAGTTTTTCTCTTTTGTTATTTATCATCTACCTCTTTCTCAGCTATATGTATTTCTGATTTTTTATAATATATTTTTTCCCGTTGGTTGCTGGGTTAAAAAATACCTGTTTTTGTAGTGTGGCATTAAAATGGATTATCAAATCCTTTTATTATAGGTGTCTATATGGAAGCAAATTGAAATAAAAGGATTTGATATTTATAAAAACCAAATACCTCAAATTACTAATAAGTTCTACGATTTGCAAACTTGAACTAAAGCTGAAACAAATCTGTTGTGCTTTCCCTCTTTTTTTTTAATTTTTTTTGGCCCAACAATTCCCTTTTTGTACTTGAAATATTTTGCATTCTGCTTTTATCAACTGGATTATTATAAAAAAATTCTTAATCCCTGAATTTGTACTCTTCCTGTGGTTTTGTGAAATCTCATTTCTCAGGTGCAGTCATACTTTGTGAGCTAGTTCACAGAAGCTAACACTGGAGCCCTGAAGAGAGCACAGAGAGAATGGATTTATTGTTATCATCATCTAAAACTCACTCAGGTTTCTTTGACATTTAACAATATGTAATACTTTCCTGCAGAGTAATTAGACATAAATAGTATATGGTTTAAGAATATGACTTGATTAACATTAGGTTTAAACATCTGAATCAATTTAGAATTCTATTTTTCTATGATCCAGGTCATTTACATCTAAAAACAATGCTATGTTAATTTTTTTTGCCTGGTTCAATGTAATGCTAATCAACTTCTCTTTCCATCTCTGTCTCTATTCTCTGTGTCTCTTTGGTACCATGTTTTTCCACTCTCATGTCTGGTTCTTCTCTCCTTTTGAGACTGTGTTCCTCCCTTACTGGCCTTCCTGTCTCTTCTGTCCTGTGAGGTTCCTGAGTATAGATCTACCTGCTTTCAACTCTAAATCCAATATATCAAGTAGGCATAAAATGTGTTCTGTGAGTTGGGGTTAGGACAGTAGAAAAGCCAGCACTGGGGATGGTTGGCTGTGTACTGCCAGCCCAAAGGTGTTAGTGCAACTGGTACAGTTTGTGATGGAAGAAGAAAGACTGGGCAAGATGGTAAAACCTGAGTTAGATCTGGAGATAGGACAGCCAAGTAGCAATTGTTCAGGGCACCATCTAGAAGAGAAGCTGAAATATCACTAAAATGAAAGAGCTGTTTAAGCCAAGTTTCCACACATAACTCCTTACATAACTGGAAAAAATGTAAATTGGCCACACTTCTGCCAAAGTAGACAGTGCCCTTGAATGAAAAGGAAGAGAATAAACTAAAGCATTCTCACAATGCTGATGCATAGGCTAAATGCTTTTTTCCACAGTCAGATGCTATAGTCTGTGTAAAATCTGAGCTGGAATAATGCCTGGGTCTACTGCAGTTTACCTGGAATGAGTGATTTTCATAAAATTTAATTTAATCTAAATTTAATTCCTCTAATATGCTTCTCAGGAAGCAGTCTGGTTCATACCTCTGCAAAGGAAAACTGAAAAGACAGCAAGAGCAACAGGAAAGCTAAGAAACTCTTTGTAGCATTTTTTCATAACATGGATTCTACTTAATCAGGGGATAAGACCTAGGAAGCAAAGTTGTTTTTGTATACTGTTTTCATCAATGCAAAAATCAGTCTTCTTTCACCCTCTAAAAATATGAAACATATTTAAGGAATATAATTTTAAATCGATGATATAGTATTAGCTTTTCAAGGTGCCTGCATATATTTATGAAACTGTGGGTAAAAACATCAAGTGTTAGTGAGAGCTGGGAGGGGAGTGTAGGCGTTGGTATCCTTGAGATCCAGGCATTCTTTGACATAGGCAGGGAATGAACAAGTGCAGGTGCACAATAGGAAAGGAATTATTTTTCCTTTTTTCTTGATTTCTATAACTTCCAGATGTTGGAAGTGGTGGGTGGTGTAGAGGCAAGGGGTGGGGGGTGGCATGTGGTTATGGCTGGAGCAAGACAAAGAAGTTGTATTTAGAGAAGGAGACCTGAAGGACCGATATCTATGTTCAACTGCCAAGCAAATAAATGACGGAGAAAGAGGGACCAAAAACTGCATAAACATTTTTAAGTGTGATAATATGTAAAGCAAGCATATTATAAATTTACCAACTTATAAACAATATTGGTCCATTATAGTAGATTTTGGGGCTATTGAAATAAAGCAAGCTGTATAAGACTTATGTGAGAAGATGAAAACATGAACGGGAATGAACAAAAGGTTTGGAATTGAGATTGCTTGTGAAAATAAAGATCTGGGGAAATATATATAAAGGCTACAGTTTTGAGATGTGGTTTCAATGATATTTTTGTTATACTTTGCAGAATGACAGATTTTTCCATTTTTGCCAGTCAAAAACTATTTAATGAGTATTTACTAGGTGGCAGGCACTGTTTTAAGCAGTGAATAATTCAGAGTTCCCACATGCAGGAGGTTATTCTGGCTTCGGTTTTCTGGTGTTGATAAGTGACATATAAAATAAGATAGGACAGACAAGGGGAGGGGAGAGCTTTAGCTAGCATGGTGAAGAAAGGTATCTCTGAGAACGTTGACTTGGGTAATGTGGAGTCAGTTGTGCAAAAATTCTGGAGACTAGCATCCATAACAAAAAATAGCAAGATCAAAGGCCTCAGTGATGGGAATGATCTTTGCCTCTTAAAGAAACAGAAATAAGGAGAGTGTGGCTAAAGTGTAGTGAATGTGAAGGGAGATTAGATCAGAGAGGTAGGCAAGGGCCAGATTTTATAGGATCTTAGAAGCTGTGGTAAAGTTTTATTCTGGTTACCATGGGATGCTATTGGTAAGTTTCTAGAAAGGGAGGAAGTAATGATATAAGCCCAGAAAAACACTGGGGAGGATGGATCACTGTGGATTAAGAGTGGGAGACAAGGAAATCTCTTAGGAAGCTAATGTATTATTCCAGGTGAGAGATGATGATGGTTTGGACTAGGATGTAGCAATTAAAAAAGATGAGAAATGACCCAATTGGGGAGGTATATTTGAAGTAGAGACAGGAAGAATTAGTGATTGATTAGTTGATGAGTGTGAGAAAAAAATAGAGTACTCAAGGATCAAACCAAGTTTTTGCATTTGAGATACCAGACGAATGGTGTGCTATTTATTGAGAAATAGAAGGTCTGAAGCTAAGTGCATTTCCCAGGGTAGAATTTATGTTTTACTTGGGCTTTATTAAGTTGGAATGGTGATGACAAGTAAGTAGTTATTTATGAATTTGGAGCAAAGGTGAATTGACCAGTCTGGAGATGTAACTTAGGGGGTCATCAGCATAAGTGTAATTTATAACCATTTGGTAAAATCACCTAAAGAGAGAGAACACCAAGTAAAGGATCAAGGAGAGTCCTCAGGGAAAGTCCGACATTTGGAAGTTTGACGGGGGAGGAGGAGGCAATAAAGGCAGCTGAGAATGTGTAAGCCGGGAATTGATGGGAAAATCTGTTAAGTGTGATTATCCAGTAGTACATAAAAATTGTCAATAAAGAAACAAGAATCAAACAGGTCAAAAGTTGTTGAGAAGTAGAAGATAAAGATGGAGGACTAACCGTTAGTAAAATACCTCTCTTTCTAATGTAATATAATCTTCCCAACTTGGGCCTCTCAACTTCCATCTGTTGGTGGAGCCCTGACTCAGTGTCGAGGAAACAATCCTATTTCTGGGTCAGTAATTCCTATTCTCAGGATCTTATTTAACCTTATTAACTTATTTCCTGATTGTTGATTTGCTCCTCAGTGACTAGGGTGACTATATGTCCCAGTTTGCTCAAGAAAGTCTCAGGTAATGCTTTTTAGTGCTCCATTTTATGACCCAAAATGTATAATAAATTATATGGTCACCCTATCATCAATCTTATGGGTTTGAAACAACAGGGGCAAGGACTCAGTTATAGGGAAGCTGTTCTGCTTATATAAAGTACAAGAGAGTATTTGCTGCTTCTGACTTGCGAAGCAGCTGAGTCCTGTGAAGGCTTTAGAGATCTGGTGAAGTTCCAAACATAAGCTGATAGTGACAGGTCTGGTCAGGTACAGTGAGATGGCCTGTTCCAAACTGCATTTCACTGTGTATGGCAGTGAGGGTTAGGAAGGGAAATAAACTTGGACTCATATTGCTGTCTGCAGGCTCAAGAGATACCTCACTAGGTGTTTGTAATTTGGTTCTGGATTGGTTTCAGAGCTTCCCAGCCTTTTTCATACCATTGCACATATTGAACATGTAATATATTTGCTGTTCATTGGAGTAAATGTACCAGGCTATGACTTGCCTGGAGGACACGAGTGCTCAGTAATGAGTAGCCCATTCATGACACAGCAGTGTGTTATGACACAGGGAGAGATGCGTGAAGAAGATACGCTCCTTAGAATGCAGGTGAGAGAGTCCTGAACAATTTTACAAGAGGCAGGGGAAATAGCTCTTGTGATACAGAACTGAAAATGCCTGCCTGGTAAGAGAGTGGACACAATGTTTCCATGTGGGTCCCCCACTTAATTCAGTACCAGAGGGAAATGTACTACTTGAGAAAGAAAGACATTTCAAATTATAATTAGTGAGTGCCACGTATCACCATTATAAATTTTCTGTAGATTGAGAAAAGACAGTAATTTTTCCAATGCAATTCTCTAGGAGAATAAATCATTTGTGTTGGTAGATTTCTACCCCTTCTAAGATAAGGTAAACAGACTAGCATAATTAAAATCTTTATGGGCTAAGTCTTCGTTTGAGTTTATAACTCAAACTTCGTTTGAGTTATAAACTCAAACGAAGTTATAAAGTTATAAAGTTATAACTTCGTTTCATAACTTTTGGATTCTAACTTTTGGATAAAAACAGTTGTAGGCTGACTTCAACTACATTCTCACTTACTTTTGAGGTTCTAAGCCTTGGGCACTATGAACTGTAACCTATGATAATGGTGTTCTATGGGTGGGGAATTGCTTATTTTCTAAATTTGGAGGGTATAGGGCCAGAGCTGTGAAAATCTTGTGTCTTACTAACACTGAATTCTGCAAAGTAAGGCTCAGGAGAAACTTATTATTGAATAATTCAACAAGTTAGTTCCTAGAAGACTACACTGATGCCAGTGAAAAGCCAAGGCTTCAGCTGCTAAAAGAAGCCTAACTATAACAGCTGAGACAGAGCAGAATTAGAGGGCTGGGAGGGGGACAATTATCGAATGTTAATTAATTCACAAAAGCAAGATATTTTGAGTTTGGCCTTTGTTCGAGACTTTAAATTTGGATTTTTAACTTGCGAAAAGATTTAATTTTTAGATTTAGTTTTTCACAGAAAATTTTACGGTGGAAGGGATTTTATATTCAAATGTGCGGCCTCTCTTATAATGGTGTTTTGTTTTGTTTTTACTGTTATTTTTCTTTTTTTGTGTGTTTTTAAAATAGATCTTTATTGGAGTATAATTGCTTCACAATACTGTGTTAGTTTCTGTTGCACAACAAAGTGCATCAGCCATATGCATACACATGTCCCCATATCCCCTCCCCCTTGCAGCTCCCTCCCGTCCTCCCTATGCCACCCCTCTAGGCCATCACAAAGCACGGAGCCAATCTCCTTGTGCTATGCTGCTGCTTCCCACCAGCCAACTATTTTACATTTGGTAGTGTATATATGTCGATGCTACTCTCACTTTGCCCCAGTTTCCCCCTCCCACCCCATGTCCTCAAGTCCATTCTCTATGTCTACCTCTTTATTCCTGCCCTGCAACTAGGTTCATCAGTACCATTTTTTTTTCCTTTAGATTCCATATATATGCATTAGCATATGGTATTTGTTTTTCTCTTTCTGACTTACTTCACTCTGTATGACAGACTCTAGGTCCATCCACCTCACTAAAAATAACTCAATTTCATTCCTATATATGTGCCACATCTTCTTTATCCATTCATCTGTCGATGGACACTTAGGTTGCTTCCATGTCCTGGCTATTGTAAATAGTGCTGCAACAAACATTGTGGCATGTGTCTCTTTTTGAATTATGGTTTTCTCAGGGTATATGCCCAGTAGTGGGATTGCTGGGTCATATGGTAGTTCTATTTTTAGTTTTTTAAGGAACCTCCATACTGTTTTCCATAGTTGTATCAATTTACGTTCCCTCTAACAGTGCAGGAGGGTTCCCATTTCACCACACCCTTTCCAGTATTTATTGTTTCTAGATTTTTTGATAATGACCATTCTGACCGGCGTGAGGTGATACCTCATTGTAGTTTTGGTTTGCATTTCTCTACAATTAGTGATGTCAAGGATCTTTTCATGTACCTCTTGGCCATCTGTATGTCTTCCTTGGTAAAATGTCTATTTAGGTCTTCCACCCATTTTTTAAACTGGATTGTTTGTTTTTTTGATATTGAGCTCCATGAGCTGTTTGTATATTTTGGAAATTAATCCTTGATCTGTTGTTTCATTTGCAAATATTCTCTCCCATTCTGAAGGTTGTCTTTTTGTCTTGTTCATGGTTTCCTTTGCTGTACAAAAGCTTTTAAGTTTACTTAAGTGCCATTTATTTATTTTTGTTTTTTATTTCCGTTACTCTAGGAGGTGGGTCAAAAAAGGTCTTGCTGTGGTTTATGTCATAGAGTGTTTTTCCTATGTTTTTCTCTAAGAGTTTTACAGTGTCTGGTCTTACATTTAAGTCTTTAATCCATTTGGAGTTTATTTTTGTGTATGGTGTTAGGGAGTGTTCTAATTTCATTCTTTTATGTGTAGCTGTCCAGTTTTCCCAGCACCACTTATTGAAAAGGCTGTCTTTTCTTCATTGTATGCTCTTGCCTCCTTTGTCATAAATTAGATGCCCATGTGGGCATTAGTTTATCTCTGGGCATCTTATCCTATACCATTGATCTATATTTCTGTTTTTGTGCCAGTACCATACTGTCTTGATTACTGTAGCTTTGTGGTATAGTTTGAAGTTATGGAGCCTGTTTCCTCCAACTCTGTTTTTCTTTCTCAAGATTGCTTTGGCTATTCAGGGTCTTTTCTGTTTCCATACCAATTGTAAAATTTTTTGTTCTAATTCTGTGAAGAATGCCACTGGTAGCTTGATAGGGATTGTATTGAATCTGTAGATTGCTTTGGGAAGTATAATCATTTTTACAATGTTGATTCTTCTGATCCAAGGAAATGGTATATTTCTCCATCTGTTATGTCATCTTTGATTTCTTACATCAGTTTTTTTATAGTTTTCTGAGTACAAGTCTTTCACCTCCTTAGGCAGGTTTATTCCTAGGTATTTTATTCTTTTTGTTGCAATGGTAAATGGGAGTGTTTCCTTAATTTCTCTTTCTGATTTTTGATTGTTGGTGTATAGAAATGCCATAGATTTCTGTGCATTAATTTGTATCCTGCAACCTTAATAATGGTGATATTTTATTATTGGAATCTCTTAATATTGTCATGTGATCTCTCTGCAGAACCCCTACTAGGCTCTATGACACAATGTGGTGGATGTAAAATTAAGGATGGGAAATATCATAGACAGTGAAATTTTAGCCCTTGAGTGTAAAGTGGATATGTTATAGAGGATTTCAGATTACCCTTTGCTCTAACAAAATTCCTTTGGTGAAATAATAACAGTCTTCTGCAGTGCCCATCTGCCTGCCGTCTTCATACTGCCTGTACTTGGACCCCTGCCAGCTGACTAATCTGTTGCTATTTTAAGATACATTCTGATTTTGGTTTCAGTATGAAATTACTGTTAATGGTCTTCCCACCCAAATATATGCAGTTCCTGGCATTCAGCTTTCCTGAATGTGTTTATCTCCAAGTATGCAGCCTGGTATTAACCCATGGCTTTAATTATATGATGTAGCATTTTACTTAGTCTAGTCCTGGGCTAAGCTATTCTTTTTCTTTCTTGATATGTCCCATTACCATCCAAAGCCATTGATCACACAGTTGTTCTCCCATGACCTGAGCTTTTCAGTGTGACCCAAGCCATAGCTTAATGTGATGTGTTTATATCCAGTCTGAACTAGAAGAAAGCAGTTTGACCTTGTCTATAAAAAGAATGTTTGTTGTAAGAGTACATGGACTAAAAAGTTGAAAACAAAATACTACTCAGTGATAGGTAGTGAGAAAAAAAATTATGAAATTTAATATTTTTGAGATCAGCTCATCTCGTTGCATTGTGGATGTAATAATAAAACATCAAAGCTGTCAAAGATTTCTTTCCTCCTGTTCCTTCCATTTCTCTTTCTGCAGAGCTGGGATGAAGACTCAGATACATCTTAGCTCCAGAGCCAGGGGACCAAACCTCTGTGATTCACTACCTCTCTGTACATTATGCTTTATTCCACATGACCTGACTCCTCCTTCCATACCTCTTATTAATTTATTCCCAAGGGTGGGAGGCTGGTTTCTTTGAACAAAGTGAGAATGATAAATACTGTGCAAGCAGCAAATGCCAGGTGTCATGGAACACAATTCAGAGCTTAACTGTGGAGCCAGGCAAACTGTAGTTATTTAAAATATATGTTTTTTGTTTTTTCCTTAGATCCCATATTAGTTAGACGCAGACTTTATTTTTATTTTTTTGCGGTACGCGGGCCTCTCACTGTTGTGGCCTCTCCCGTTGCGGAGCACAGGCTGTGGACACTCAGGCTCAGCGGCCATGGCTCACGGGCCCAGCTACTCCGCGGCATGTGGGATCTTCCCAGACCGGGGGACAGACCCTCGTCCCCTGCATCGGCAGGTGGACTCTCAACCACTGCGCCACCAGGGAAGCCCTAGAGGCTGACTTTAGAGTTAGCAAGATCTGATCTAGCTTTCCTTCTCAGATCTAACACTCACTGTGTGACCTGTGGAAAGCTACTTAAACTCTTAGAACTTCAGTCTCTTCATATGTAAAATGAGGAGCTAGGTCTGCTTTCCATTGGGTTTTTGTGAGGATTGAAATGATGCTTAAGCACAAGGCTGGGCGCTGATAAGAGCTCAATAAATGGGAAACATTTATAAGAGTGACACTGCTCTATGTTCTGAGAAAACTCTTGGTATAAAATCCATTTTTAAAGAATTTCCTTCCCTTTCTTCATCCTGGGGTGTTTTTATTTGTAAGGAAAACCCTATCAGGTGGAGAATTTGTTTACTTAGGGGGAGAAGTTTGTGCTGGTGCAAATGCTTACTTCTTACTAAGGTTACTCACCTGCTGGGTTTTGTCAAGGGATTAGCACTGTGAAAGAGAGGCAAAGAAGTCTTCCCTCAGGTTGAGACTCAAACTAAAGTTTTGTAATGTATTTGGGGCAGCAGGTACTCATTTCATGCACTGATATTTTCTTTCTTTCCTTCCTTCCTTCCTTCTTTCCTTTCTTTCTTTCATTTTGAGATATGTTCTACATACAGAAATATCATAGTTTAATAATCCATTTCACTTTTTATTGGCTGTATTCATCAGGATTCTTTTAGGGGAACAGGACAACTATGATTATTATAAAAATAAAATATTTAGTATAGTAATAGACTTCATACAAATTTGAGAGTAGCTGGGAAAGTAAAGTTCTGGAAGGGAGAATTCAGGAGTCAGAGAGAGAGAGAGAGAGAGAGAGTCACTAACCAGGTTCCTCCTGAAAGAGCATCATAATGCAAGTCAAAACTTGCAGGTAGAACCAAAAAGCCAAACACATCCAACTACCAAAGTGGACGGGACCTGTGGAGAGGTATTTTCGTCAGTACAGACCAAGTGATTTGTGGTGGTCCAGGAGCCAACTTTGATCAACAAGGCCAGCAATTAGACAGTTGTTTTTTTTTTTGTTGTCTATCTACTTGACCATAACAGTCTGGGAATAATGACAGCTGCTTTGTTTACTCCTTCCAAATCTCAGAGAAGTCCTTCTTTTAGCCAACTCTTCTTACATGGAACTATGCTGGGAAGAGAATTCTAGAAAACATAGTTTCCAATTTAACTAAATTGACATAACACAAACTACCACATTAATATGTGGGTTATTTCCAGTTGTGGTAAGCAGAATAATGGTCCCTCAAAGATGTCCCAGAATATGTGAATATGTTACCTTACATGACAGAGTGGATTTGGGGACTTTACAGATGTGATTAAGGTTAAGATCATGAGATGAGATTATCTGCATGGGCTCAACCTAATCTTATTCTTCCTTAAAAGGGAAGAACTTTTCCAGGCTATGGTCAGGCTGAGTGTGACTATGGAAGAATGATCAAAGGTATGCAATGTTGCTAGCTTTGAAGATGGTGGAAGGAGGCCATGAGCCAAGGAAAATGGGTGGCTTCTAGAAGCTGGAAAAAACATACAAAAATTATGATTCACCTCAAAATCGTATCTGTACAGTCTTTATACACATTTGCTCTATTATTTCCATTTACTAGAAGGGCCGAGTAAGGGCTACAGTTTCAGCTATTTGTGCAGATTTGGCTTCTGGGAGAGGGTTAGATTTGAGCAGGACTGAGTAGATTAGATTTATATCCAAGTTAAGAGCCTCTTTGTCTGGTTCCTAAATGCAAGGTCAATCTAGAAGAAAAATGGTGTGTGTTTTTAGTCAAGAGTAAGGTATGAGTAGCCTGAAGAATCATGAGATAAAATAGATATTCTAAAACTAAGTCAGCAGAGGTCCCAGTTAACTTTGCTGCTACCACTGCACATGAATGAGAGGACTAGCTTTTGCTCCCAGGTCAATGAGAGGCTGTGATAAGTAATAGGTTTCTCATATCCATTGTATGTGCACCTCAAACTTGACCTTATCTTCCAGGTTCAATTAGAAAAAAAGATTTGTAGTAATTGGGGAGTCTAAAGAAGGAAGCTTTCTATGTGAGTTATTTAAATTATTAAAGACAGCCTAGTGTCTATCCAAGGAAAAGGCTTATGTGTGTCAGCATTTATCATATCAGAAAAGTTAGGAATTTGATATGCACATAGCCTATGGGACCAAGAAATCCTTTTAGTAATTACCCAGGGAAAGTCATGAATAGTTTCCAGTATTTGAGAAGAAAGAGACTTTCCATTTTGTCTGATGTTATAGCCTAGATAATGCACTTAGGTCTGACAAAATGGGAGGTCATTGGTAGACACTTTATCTTTCTTTTATGGTAATGCTATTCTTAAGTGAAGTGAAGTAATTCTATAAGACTCTCAGAGAGCATAATAGAAGATCATCAACATATTGTATATGAGTGGATTCCTGGGAACAGAATGTCTCTAAGTTTATGATTAAGTATTAAGCAAGGAGTAAGAGGGTACTTCTGTAAACCCTGGGGCCTAACTATTCAAGTATATTATTGATTTTTCCCAAGTGAATGCAAATACTAGATACCGTAAGTCTGGGTATACGTGTATACTGAAAAATGTTGGGTGTAGATCTAACACCATAAAGTAAATAGCTATGTGAGTGATCAAGGAAAAGATGATATTCAGGTTGGGGAACACAGGGAAGCAGAGAAGCACAATCTTTTAATGACTTTTAAAACTTCTGCAAACCAGTAGTTGCATCTACTTGTCTTTTTGATGGGCAGAACAGGAGTTGTGCAAGGTCTAATACAAGGACTAATGAGTTGTTTCAGAAGGTACACAAATATAATGGGCCACAGCTCTTTTTAGAGCAGTCACTCATTTGGTGAGTCTTTGGCTAATTTCAAGGGCTCAGCCAGATCGATTGAGGCCGTTCAGAGTTCAGCCTCATTTATGTGTCCTTCATCTGAAATGTTTCTAGCCTAGAAGCTCTTGGAGACAGATTCAGATCTTGAGGTATTAATAGAAGAGGTTTCAAGTAACAACTATGCTTTCATCAAACTACACACTGAGAATATTTGTCTAGAAAGTGGCTGTCTAATCCAAATATAATAGGGCCATCCCATTTCTAAAGTAGGTTTTGTCCCAGCAGATTCACTGGAGTGAAATCCCTAAGCAGAAAAGCACGTTGATTATGTTGCCATGTCTCAGACAGACAGGAATTAGTTGAGACAGGAAGTAGTTGAGATGAAGACAGAAGTGTGGGGGGTATTTGAGATTCTTACCATGAAATATTTTTGTTGCTCCAAGGGAGGAATAATAAAAAGGTCATATGGTCAGCTAGTTTTGGAATATAGAGTTTTTGCCAGTTGCATGGAAATGTCTCCTTTTTGTGGTAAGGGCATTTTGGGGCAGAATAGAGATGCTACATTCTTGTAGGATGTTATTCTGTTAGACAAATTTGTCCTTTGTCTTTTGATATCTTCTGAGTAAAGACAGAGCTAATGTTCTTCCAGTGTCCCTTTTTCTTATAATATGAATATGTTTGTGTAGATTAGACATGAAAGCACCCTTGTTGCTTAATCTGAAGAGGTATTAATTGGGTCTGCATATTTTCTATTTTTATAGTCAAAATATCTTCAAAATATTTTCTGTTTTGCTTTGTTCTTTTTGCCAGCTCTTGTAATTCAGGCAGGAGGCAAATAGTACATCTTATATTTTTTTCTTACTACATCGGCCACTTCAGTTTTAAAATCATGAACAAAGAAGCTACATAGGGTAGATATAATATTCCCTCTGTTGAGATTGGTATAATGTCAAAAGGTAGTAGTGGTATGCCTTTAAAGTCTGGAGTAATTTTGATTTTTCCCTGTTTACAGGACTGAATTTTTGACTGAACAGCTTTCATAGAAAAGACATCAGAGATAGCAGTTAAGAGATCTTGCACTGTTTTATACCCATTTTGAATGCTGATCCATAGGTTTGATATAATTTTATAATCAATCTATTCTATTTAAAAAAAATAAAATCAGATTTTTGTATCTCTGGGTCTCATAAGAAGATATATTAATTGGTAAAGGTCAGGAAGTCTCATACTATATGACCTAAGGGCAATTCTCAGTTCTTCATTAAATTTTTGTTTTTCAGTCTGAGAATTAAGAAAGCTGATTATAGGTCTGAGTTTGAAAAATGTTTGAAGGTATAATTCTACTGGAGTCTGTGTGTTCTTCCTCACTTACATTAGAAGACACTGTGAGGAGTTATTTTCCAGTGAGAGGACTATGCTTAGGAAGGGGTAGTAGAGGGAAGAGAAAAGGGTTCAGTGGAGGTGCAGCAAGAGGCACTGACCACAAAGGAGAAGATAATCAATGTACAGGGAACCAGGAGGCAGGACAACCCTGAGTTGGGTCAGAAGGAGGGGATACTTCAAGTTTGGATTTTAGATCCTCAATGTTCTTATTAGTCTTTTTAAAGGACTCCCTATGGGAAGAAATTTTAATTTTCCCTATCTTTTAAGATATGCTCCATACCATTTTTTTAAACATCTTTATTGGAGTATAATTGCTTTACAATGTTGTGTTAGTTTCTGCTGTATAACAAAGTGAATCAGCTATACATATACATATATCACCTTATCCCCTCCCTCTTGCATCTCTCTCCCTATCCCACCCCTCTAGGTGGTCACAAAGCACTGAGCTGATATCCCTGTGCTATGTGGCTGCTTCCCACTAGCTATCTATTTTACATTTCATAGTGTATATATGTCTATGCCACTCTCGAACTTCATCCCAGCTTACCGTTCCCCCTCCCCATATCCTCAAGTCCATTCTCTCTGTATGCGTCTTTATTCCTGTCCTGCCCCTAGGTTCTTCAGAACCTTTTTTTTTTTATATATAAGTTACCATACGGTATTTATTTTTCTCTTTCTGACATACTTCACTCTGTATGACAGACTCTAGGTCCATCCACCTCACTACAAATAATTCAGTTTCATTTCTTTTTATGGCTGAGTAATATTCTATTGTATATATATGCCACATCTTCTATATCCATTCATCTGTCGATGGACACTTAGGTTGCTTCCATGTCCTGGCTATTGTAAATAGTGCTGCAGTGAACATTGTGGTACATGACTCTTTTTGAATTATGGTTTTCTCAGGGAATATGCCCAGTAGTGGGATTGCTGGGTCATATGGTAGTTCTATCTTTAGTTTTTTAAGGAAACCCCATACAGTTCTGCGTAGTGGCTGTATCAATTTACATTCCCACCAACAGTGAAAGAGGGTTCCTTTTTCTCCACACCCTCTCCATCATTTATTGTTTGTACAATTTTTGATAGTGGCCATTCTGACTGGTGTGAGGTGATACCTCATTGTAGTTTTGATTTGTATTTCTCTAATGATTAGTGATGTTGAGCATACTTTGATTTGTGTGTTGGCAATCTGTATATCTTCTTTGGAGAAATGTCTATTTGGTCTTCTCCCCATTTTTGGATTTGCCCATTTTGATATTGAGCTGCATGAGCTGCTTATATATTCTGGAGATTAATCCTTTGTCAGTTGCTTTGTTTGTAAATATTTTCTCAGATTCTGAGGGTTGTCTTTTCATCTTGTTTATGGTTTCCTTTGCTGTGCAAAAGCTTTTAAGTTTCATTAGGTTCCATTTGTTTATTTTTCTTTTTATTTCCATTTCTCTAGGAGGTGGGTCAAAAAAGATCTTGCTGTGATATATGTCATAGAGTGTTCTGCCTATGTTTTCCTCTAAGAGTTTGATAGTGTCTGGCCTTACATTTAGGTCTTTAATCCATTTTGAGCTTATTTTTGTGCATGGTGTTAGGGAGTGTTCTAATTTCATTCTTTTACATGTAGCTGTCCAGTTTTCCCAGCACCACTTATTGAAGAGGCTGTCTTTTCTCCACTATATGTTTTTACCTTCTTTATCAAAGATAAGTTGACCATATGTGTGTGGGTTTATCTCTGGGCTTTCTATCCTGTTCTGTTGATCTATATTTCTGTTTTTGTGCCAGTACCTTACTGTCTTGATTACTGTAGTTTGGTAGTATAGTCTGAAGCCAGTGACGCTGATTCCTCTCCAGCTCTGTTTTTCTTTCTCAAAAATGCCTTGGCTATTCGGGGTCTTTTTTGTTTCCATACAAATTGTGAAACTGTTTGTTCTAGTTCTGTGAAAAATGCCATTGGTAGTTTGATAGGTATTGCATTGACTCTGTAGATTGCTTTGGGTAGTAGAGTCATTTTCACAATGTTGATTCTTCCAATCCAAGAACATGGTCTATCTCTCCATCTGTTTGTATCATCTTTACTTTCTTTCATCAATGTCTTATAAATTATTTGAATACAGGTCTTTGTCTCCTTAAGTAGCATTATTCCTAGGTATTTTATTCTTTTTGTTGCAATGGTAAATGGGAGTATTTCCTTAATTTCTCTTTCATATTTTTCATTATTAGTGTATAGGAATGCAAGAGATTTCTGTGCATTAATTTTGTATCCTGCTACTTTACCAAATTCATTGATTAGTTTGCTGGTAGATTCTCTATGATTCTCTGTGATTCTCTATGTATAGTATAATGTCATCTGCAAACAGTGACAGTTTTACTTCTTTTTTCCAATTTGGATTTCTTTTCTTTCTTTTTCATCTCTGATTTCTGTGGCTAAAGCTGCCAAAACTATGTTGAATAATAGTGGTGAGAGTGGGCAAACTTTTCTTGTTCATGATCTTAGTGGATATGGTTTCAGATTTTCCCCATTGAGAATGATGGCTGCGGGTTTGTCATATATGGCCTTTATTATGTTCAGGTAAGTTCCTTCTATGCCTGCATTCTGGAGGGTTTTTATCATAAATGGGTGTTGAATTTTGTTGAAAGTTTTTTCTGCATCTATTGAGTTTATTATATGGTTTTTATCCTTCAACTTGTTAATATGGTGTATCACATTGGTTGATTTGCGTATATTGAAGAATCCTTGCATTCTTGGGAGAAACCCCACTAGATCACGGTGTATGATCCTTTTTACGTGCTGTTGGATTCTGTTTGCTAATATTTTATTAAGGATTTTTGCATCTATGTTCATCATGATATTGGCCTGTAGTTTTCTTTTTTGGTGGCATCCTTGTCTGGTTTTGGTATCAGGGTGATGGTGGCCTTGGAGAATGAGTTTGGGTGTGTTCCTCCCTCTGATGTATTTTGGAAGAGTTTGAGAAGGATATGCATTACCTCCTCTCTAAATGTTTGATAGAATTTGCCTGTGAAGCCATCTGATCCTGGGCTTTTGTTTGTTGGAAGATTTTTAAGCACAGTCTCAATTTCAGTGCTTGTGATTGGTCTGTTTATATTTTCGATTTCTTCCTGGTTCAGTCTCGGAAGGTTGTGTTTTTCTAAGAATTAGTCCATTTCTTCCAGGTTGTCCACTGTATTGGCATATAGTTGCTTCTAGTAATCTCTCATGACCCTTTATATTTCTGCAGTGTCAGTTACTTCTCCTTTTTCATTTCTAATTCTGTCGATATGAGTCTTCTCTATTTTTTTTGTTGATGAGTCTGGCTAATGGTTTATCAATTTTGTTTATCTTCTCAAAGAACCAGCTTTTATTTTTATTGATCTTTGCTATCATTTCCTTCATTTCTTTTTCATTTATTTCTGATCTGATCTTTATGATTTATTTCCTTCTGCTAACTTTTGGTTTCTTTTGTTCTTCTTTCTCTAATTGCTTTAGGTTTAAGATTAGGTTCTATATTTGAGATGTTTCTTGTTTCTTGAGGTAGGATTGTATTGTTATAAACGTCCCTCTTAGAACTGCTTTTGCTGCATCTCATAGGTTTTGGGCTGTCGTGTTTTCATTTTTTTATTTCCTCTTTGGTTTCTTTAATGACCTCGTGGTTATTTCATAGCATATTGTTTAGCCTCCTTGTGTTTGTATTTTTTTACAGTTTTTTTCCCTTTAATTGATATCTACTCTCATTGTGTTGTAGTTGGAAAACATAGGTGATACAATTTGAATTTTCTTAAATTTATCAGGGCTTGATTTGTCACCCAAGATGTGATCTATACTGGAGAATGTTCCATGATCACTTGAGAACAAAGTGTATACTGTTGTTTCTGGATGGAATGCCCTAGAAATATCAATTAAGTCCATCGTGTTTAATGCATCATTTAAAGCTTGTGTTTTCTTATTATTTTCATTTTGGATGATATGTTCATTGGTGAAAGTGGAGTATTTAAGTCCCCTACTATTATTGTGTTACTGTCAATTTCCCCTTTTATGGCTGTTAGCATTTGCCTTATGTATTGAGGTGCTCCTATGTTGGGTGCATAAATATTTATAATTGTTATATCTTGGTATTGGATTGATCCCTTGATCATTATGTAATGTCTTTCTTTGTCTCTAATAATAGTCTTTGTTTTAAAATCTATTTTGTCTTATATGAGAATTGCTACTCCAGCTTTCTTTTGATTTCCATTTGCATGGAATATCTTTTTCCATCCCCTCACTTTCAGTCTGTATGTGTCCCTAGGTCTGAAATGGGTCTCTTGTAGACAGCACATATACAGGTCCTGTTTTTCTATCCATTCAGCCAGTCTTTGTCTTTTGGTTGGAGCGTTTAAACCATTTACATTTTTTTTTTTTTTTTTTTTTTTGCGGTACGCGGGCCTCTCACTGTTGTGGCCTCTCCCGTTGCGGAGCACAGGCTCCGGACGCACAGCTCAGCAGCCATGGCTCACCGGTCCAGCCGCTCCACGGCATGTGGGATCTTCCCGGACTGTGGCACGAACCCTGGTCCCCTGCATCGGCAGGCGGACTCTCAACCATTGCGCCACCAGGGAAGCCCCTAAACCATTTACATTTAAGGTAATTATTGATAGGTATGTTCCTATTACCATTTTCTTAATTGTATTGGGTTTGTTATTTTAGGTCTTTTCCTTCTCTTGTGTTTCCTGCCAGAGAAGTTCCTTTAGCATTTGTTGTAAACCTGGTTTGGTGGTGCTGAATTCTCTTAGCTTTTGCTTGTCTGTAAAGTTTTTAATTTCTCTGTTGAATCTGAATGAGCTCCTTGCTGGGTAGAGCAATCTTGGTTGTAGGTTTTTCCCTTTAATCACTTTAAATATGTCCTGCCACTCCCTTCTGGCTTGCAGAGTTTCTGCTAAAAGATCAGCTGTTAACCTTATGGAGATTCTCTTGCTTGTTATTTGTTGCTTTTCTCTTGCTGCTTTTAATATTTTTTTCTTTGTATTTAATTTTTGGTTGTTTGATTAATATGTGTCTTGGCATGTTTCTCCTTGGATTTATCCTGTATGTGACTTTCTTTGCTTCCTGGAAATGATTGACTATTTCCTTTCCCATATTAGGGAAGTTTTCAACTATAATCTCTTCAAATACTTTCTCAGTCCCTTTCTTTTTCCCTTCTTCTTTTGGGACCCTTATAATTCGAATGTTGATGCCTTTAATTTTGTGTCAGAGGTCTCTGAGACTGTTCTCAGTTCTTTCCATTTTTTTTGTCTTTATTCTGGTCTTCAGTAGTTATTTCCAGTGTTTGATCTTCCAGCTCACTTGTCCATTCTTCTGCCCCAGTTATTCTGGTATTGATTCGTTCTAGAGAACTTTAAATTTCATTTATTGTGTTGCTCATCATTGTTGGTTTGCTCTTTAGTTCTTCTAGGTCCTTGTTAAATGTTTCCTATATTTTCTCCATTTTATTTCCAGGATTTGGATCATCATTCCTATCATTCCTCTGAATTCTTTTTCAGGTAGACTGCCTATTTCCTCTTCATTGGTTTGGTCTGGTGGGTTTTTACTTAGTTCCTTCATCTGCTGCGTATTTCTCTGTCTTCTCATTTTGCTTAACTTACTGTGTCTGGGGTCTCCTTTTCCCAGGTTGAAAGTTCTTAGTTCCCCTTGTTTTTGGTGTCTGCCCCCAGTTGGTGAGGTTGATTCAGTGGTTGTGTAGGCTTTGTGGTGGAGGGGAATGGTGCCTGTGTTCTGGTGGATGAGGCTGGATCTTGTCTTTCTGGTAGACCAGACTGCCTCTGGTTTTGTGTTTGGAGTGTCTGTGACCTTATGATTTTAGGCAGCCTCTCTGCTAATGAGTGGGGCTTTGTTCCTTTCTTGTTAGTTGTTTCTCATAGGGTGTCCAGTACTGTAGCTTGCTGGTCATTGAGTGGAGCTTGGTCTTAGCTTTGAAATCGACCTCTGGGAGAGCTATCACTAATTGATATTATGTGGGGCTGAGAGGCCCCTGGTGGTCCAGTGTCCTGAACTTGGCTCTCCCACCTCTGAGGCTCAGGCCTGATACCCCGCTGGAGCACCATGACCCTGTCAGCCACATGGCTCAGAAGAAAGGGAGAAAAAAAAGAAAGTAAGAAAAAATAAAATGAAGTAAAGTTATTTAAATAAAAACATTTTTAAAGTATTAAAATAAAAAGTTTAAAAAATAATAAAAATAAAAAGAGAGCAACCAAAGCAGTAAACAAATCCACCAATGATAGCAAGCACTAAAAACTATACTAAGATAAACATAAAAATCAGAAACTAGTCAGTCACGTACAGCAAACTCCAAGTCTACAGTTACTCCCAAAGTCCAGTGCCTTAATTTTGCGATGAGTCGTTGTGTATTCCTGTATTCCACAGATGCAAGGTACATCAAATTGATTTTTCAGATTTAATCTGCTGCTCCTGTGGCTGCATGGAGAAATTTCCCGTTCTCTTCTTTTTTTGCACAGCTCCTCGGGCCCAGCTTTGGATTTGGCTCCACCTCTGCATGTAGGTCAACTTCTGGCATGTGTTCTTTGCCCAGAGGGCGTTAAAGGTGCAGCTGATTAGAGGGCTCTGGCTCACTCCACCTGTGGGGAAGGATGGGTACGGAATGCAGAGAGAGCCTGCAGCAGCAGAGGCCAGAGTGATGTTGCAACAGCCTAAGGCATGCCCTGTGTTCTCCTGGGGAAGTTGTCCCTGGAACATGAGACCCTGGCAGTGGCAGGCTGAACAGTCTCCCGTGAGGGGTGTGGACAGTGACCTTTGCTTGCACACAGGCTTTTTGGTGGCTGCAGCAGCAGCCTTAGCATTTCATGCCTGTCTGTGGTGTCCGTGCTGATACCTGCATCTCGCACCCTCCTCTGAAGCTCGTTTAGGTGGTGTTCTGAATCTCCTCTTCTTGTACACCCCAAAACAATGGTCTCTTGACTCAGGTAGTTCCAGACTTTTTCCTGGACTCCCTCCCAGTTAGCTCTGGTGCACTAGCCCGCTTCAGGCTGTGTTCATGCAGTCAACCCCAGTCCTCTCCCTGGGATCTGAATCCCAAAGAAGCCCGAGCCTCAGCTCCCAGCCCCCACCTGCCTTGGTGGGTGAGGAGACACGCCTCTCAGGCTGGTGAGAGCTGGTTGGCACCAATCCCTGTGCAGGAATCTTTCTGCTTTGCCCTCTGCAACCCTGTTGCTGCGCTCTCCTCTGTGGCTCCAAAGCTTTCCCCCACTGGCCCACCCCTGTCTCCACCAGTGAAGGGGCTTCCTAGTGTGTGGAAACTTTTCCTCCTTCACAGCTCCCTCCCAGAGGTGTCGGTCCCATCCCTATTCTTTGTCTCTGTTTTTTCTTTTTTCTTTTGCCCTACTCAGGTATGTGGGGAGTTTCTTGCCTTTTGGGAAGTCTGAGGTCTTCTGCCAGCATTCAGTATGTGTTCTGTAGAAGTTGCTCCACATGTAGATGTATTTTTGTTGTATTTTTTGGGAGGAAGGTGATCTCCATGTCTTTATCCTCTGCCATTTTGAAGGTCCTCGAAGAGTGATCTTCTACAGCAGACTTTATCAAGCAAAATAAAGAATCTGAGAAGTTGAAACTTGATCTCTTGATACCAGTTAGGACGAGATCTTTATAGTCTTCTTGTGTCCAAGCTCTTCTGCTAGTTTTCAGCCAGTGTTCTTTAGAATTGTTGCATCTGTAGATGTATTCTTGATGCTCTGAGGAGAGAGATGAACTCCACATCCACCTACTCCTCTGCCATCTTGAATATCTCCCATACCAATTTTTAAAATGCTGATAATGGAATATTTGGAGTCTATGAGCTCTTTGATTCTAAGACACAGCACAGTGGGTTATTGTATGTGTGTATCTTATGTTTTCTAGGGTGTCCACTGGAATTCTAAATTGGTCTTGGGGAAAATCCTACCACAATTTCCAAGTATTTGGTGCTATTTGGTCCCACTGACCTTTGTACACATAGGAAAACTGGACAATGACACACAGGTTTGTTGAATGACTAGAAATTACCCGTTTTCAAATGACAATAGGACAAAACATTCAGGCCCTGAGAATCTCAGGACTATCCCCCAACTCATTCATGAGAATTCTGAGTAGTTAAATCAAATAAAAGGCTTTTCAAAAGGACAATTAAGAGAAAGAATAAAGGCTTAGGTAGTATGTTTGCAAATAGTGAAGTCCTTGTCAGGAGCCAGATGGACACATTTATACAGTCGCTGGGACTCAGAGGAGCAACAAGTGGGGACAAACATATATGTTCAGTTAGGTTTCTAACTGGAGGTTCATTTATTTTTCTACTGCCTCAGAACTTTCAACCATGGCTGCCCATTAAAACAATCAGAAGAGCTTTAAAAATATCAATGCCAAACACCACCCTAACCCCAAGTGTTTAAGTTAGAATCAATATTTTTTAAAGCTCCCTAAGTAATTCTAATATGCATCAAGAAACTCTGCTGGTCACCAAGGTGCTGAAGAATTCAGATAATTCCTCTTCCAAAGAGGGAAAACCTAGTTGGGTTTTATAAAAAAAATCTTGTCTCATTTTTTCCCCCACTCTTATAATATGTCAGTTTTTGACAAGTGAATTATCTTTGAGTGGTTCACCCAAGGAGTCTGTGAAAACACTGTGAAGATGTCCACCTGAGGAAAAGCTAAAGATATGAGTTTGGCAATGATTTCTCTTTGAACATTTGAGCCATTTAGTGCTAGAGTAACTTAGCAAGATCATGGAGTTACACTTTATGTTATTCTTTACTTCCTTTCCCTACCTGATAAATCTTCATTCAGTATCAGAATCTGTTCAAGTATTTGATTTTCAACCCTAGAGACATTTCAACAGAATGTCTCTAGATATTTATTTTGCTGCTTATTTTGGCTATATAAGGATACTATTGCTAGTTTTTATTTAAAAAACTAGCCTGACAACTGAATACTTTAAAATTTTTATTTTTTAAGAAAAACTTTCAAATATTAACTCTAATTTTAATTCCCATACCTATCATAGATGTGAGAATGCCAGAATAATGGAAATAAATATAAAAGAGATTTTGCTCTTATTTCTCTGTAGAGATGAGATGTGCTGTCTCTTCTTTGTTTACATTTTAAAAATTAGGTGTTGAGTCCCCTAAAGTACAAGGTATTTGATGACATATAGGACAACTGTCATGAAGGTGCTGAAGTAGGTGTTATATAAACCAAGGTATATGTGTTATAGAATAAACTTTCATTACTTTATGTTCATTTTGCTATGTGACAAGGACTTAAGATAAAGTATTTTCTTGTAGATTTGCTCCAACAAAGGCCTATTGTTCAAGGACCAATAATCCTTGATCTATACAGATGTAAAATCTTCTGCAACAATTAAAGAATACTGCTAAAAAGAATGCTGATTATTATATAAACATTTATTCTAAGTAATTAAATTTAATAATTCCTATGGAAAGTTTAGTAAAAGTTTAACTTTATGAGAAAATAAAGCTGCTTTAATTGATAACCACCATTCTTTTTAAAATTAAAATACTGAGAGACAGTGATTTCTTCCTCCCTCTCTCCTTCCCTTCATCCATCTTTCTACTATCTATCATCTTTCTAGTGACTTTTAACTGAGTTATGGCCAGCAGGATGTGGTCAGAAGTTATGTGTCCTGCAGTGATGTTTAGTTTTATGTGCCAACTTGGCTAGGCTATAGTATCTAATACTTTAATCAAACACTAATCTAGATGTGTTTGTAAAGGTATTTTGCAGGCGTGGTTAACAACTGTAATCAGTTCGCTTAATTAAAGAGGATTGCCCTCAAACTGTGGGGAGATCTAATCCAATCAGTTGAAGATCTTAGGAACAAAAACTCAGTTTCCCAGAGAAAAATAATTCTGCCTCAAGACTTTGGAGTCAACTCCTGACTAAGTCCTGCCAGCCTGCCCTATGAATTTTAAACTTGTCAGCCCCCCTACTCTGTGAGCCAATTCTTTAAAGTAAATCTTATTTTATTAAAATTATTTTATTTAAATCACTGCCTGATTTGCAGAGCAGAATTATTCCTCTCTGCAGGGATTTGGGAAAGTTTTAAAATATTACAATATGGAGGTACTTAGTACATACATTTATGTATATTTTAGGAAATAAAGAAAAAAATTGAGTTTTTTGTTTTTTTAGACAGGAAGAATGAATAAGTATTTATTAAAACTTTACATTTAGCATATTGACCAAATAACATGGAAAGATTAAGCATGTCATTTCCTTCTTAAATAAATTCAATGAAGAAGTCAAAGCATGAATAAAGTGTGTAATTTAGTTAATAATAATGTGTAAGTGTTGATTCCTTAGTTGTGACAAACGCAATATAGTAATGTAAGATAGTAACGTAATATATTCGTATGTAAGATGTTAATAATAGTGGAAATTTGGTGAGGGATATATGGGAACTATACCAACTTGGTAACTTTTCTGTTAATCTGAAACTATTCTAAAATTAAAAGCTTATTTAAATTTTTAACATGACAGCAAAGGTGGCTTAATAAAAAGAATATCATTTAATTAAATTTCAAGGATAAATCCAACTAGCAAGTAGACCATAATTCTCTAGAGAGCCAATCATACAATCTCTTCCTATTAAAAAAAAATAGACAACTGTATTATCAGGAATTTTTCTGGTAGACATGTGATTAGAACAAAAATGTAAGATGATATTAAGAAGTGACTCTGAGATAAATTTTCCTGAGACCATCTTTCCTCAGTTGATATTTCAGACATAGCCATAATGTTCAACTTTGCCTTCTTTAGCCAAGGGTCTTTGATAATGGATCTCCTTTCCCTACATTTCCATGGCAGACCATCTGCCTTTTGTTCATAAAGTAAGTCTCTTTCCAGAGGAGTTAAAATAAATTGAGCTTCCTAGTAAAACAGAGTTCTCCCAGTTCTACTTCCCTGAGTTTATATCCAAATCAATGTTTTCAAGTTTGGGTTGTTACCATTTCTTTCTTTTTTCAGCAATGTTTTGAAGATCATCCTTGTATATATAGCTTTATGTACTTTCCAACTAATTGTAACAAGATAATTTCCTAGATTTAGGCCCATAAATATTCATAAAAGGATTTTGGTAATTTTGTTAAATTTCTCTGTAGAACATGTGTATCAGTTTATGTACCCAAAAGGACTAGCTGGGAATGCTCATTTTGTAACATACTTGACAACAATTTGGCTTTACCATTAATTATATTTTTTTAAATGTGCAAATTACCAAGTTGGTTTTAATATTAATCTGTTGATGACTTATGAAGCTAAATATATTATCAGATGTTTGTCATTTTTACTTATATTTTGTGAATTGCTGACTACTGTTCTTTGCTCAGGTGCTCTGATTTTCAAAAATCAATTTCTGTAAACTTGATTAATTTGTATACAGACTCCTCTCTTAGTGCTGAAAAAACCTGCTTTCTGAACCTGAAACCCTGCACAGTGGTGAATTCACCTAGAGAACCACCTTGAGTGCTGACGTCCTCAGGCAACACATTTTTTTCTTAAACCATGTTTGACATTTGAAATTAAAAGAGAAATTGCTGATTCTTACCTTTCTATTGTGCTCTACACCCATGACTTTTCCAACCCTTTGCATTTCATTTTTTTCTTCAGCCAGTTGTAGAAATAGCTTATTCTCCCAATTAGCCACCTGCCATCCATACATATTTTTCCCCAAAGGCCCATCACCACTGTAAATGTGGTCATTTCTTTTAAACTTCAGTCTACATGTGCCAAAGCCTCCATCCTCCTCTAACTCTTGTTCAAGAAACATGGTATATTTTGGTTCTAACTCTTGTTCAAGAAACATGGTATATTTTGGTTCTCACTCTAAAATATCCTTTTGAAAGGTTCTAAGAACATAAGTAATGTTAATTCAAGCTGTTTCTTAAGAGCATATGTGCTGCAGTAGGATTTTGTTTTAGTCCTTTAGCAAAAAGACTGAACTAGATTGCTGGATTGGCTGATTCTTCTTTATTGTCCATACAAATAAAAATTTGTGCTCAAAAAGCTTTTCTCAGAGCTAGTTCTTTTAGGTCTTTCATGTCGCATATAAATACCTGCTTCTCTTACCCCATTCCCATATGGATTTTGAAGTCTTATGAAATTCTCCTTAATATTTATTTTTGCCTTCCCTCACCACCCTATGTACTGGACTAGTGAGGAATAATTCATAGAATCTTAAAAGGTCCTCACTCACTGTCTTGAAGCAGAATGCTATTTAAACATATTTTAGAAGAGCTGTTTATAAAATGAAAACAAATATCATACTAGGTCTTATGGATGTTCTATATAAAGACTAGATTTAGCTTTAGAAACTGTAGTATTATTTTCAGATATTGTCTGAGCTGTGGCAAATCTTCTGTATCCACAAGATATTTTGTAAATGTGACACAGCAAGTTAAATCTTCTGGCTTTTGCAACTAACTGCTGAACAATCATCAACAGGAAGACACTGGAACTCACCAAAAAATATACCCCACATCCAAAGACAAAGAAGAAGCCACAGTGAGACGGTAGGCGGGGTGCAATCACGATAAAATCAAATTCCATAACTGCTGGGTGGGTGACTCACAAAATGGAGAACACTTATAACAAAGAAGTCCACCCACTGGAGTGAAGGTTATGAGTCCCACGTCAGGCTTCCCAATCTGGGGGTCTGGCAATGGCAGGAGGAATTCCTAGAGAATCAGACTTTGAAGGATAGTGGGATTTGACTGCAGGACTTTGACAGGACTGGGGAAAACAGAGACTCCACTCTTGGAGCACACACACAAAGTAGTGTGCTCATCGGGACCCAGGGGAAGGAGCAGTGACCCCATAGGAGACTGAACCAGACCTACCTGCTAGTGCTGGAGGGTCTTCTGCAGAGGCAGGGGGTGGATGTGGCTCACTGTGGGGACAAGAACACTGGCAGCAGAAGTTCTGGGAAGTACTCCATGGTGTGAGCCCTGCCAGAGTCTGCCATTAGCCCCACCAAAGAGCCCAGGTAGTCTCCAGTGTTGGGTTGCCTCAGGCCAAACAACCAACAGGGAGGAAACCCAGCCCCACCCATCAGCAGTCAAGTAGATTAAAGTTTTACTGAGCTATGCCCACCAAAGCAACAGCCAGCTCTACCCAACACCAGACCCTCCCATCAGGAAACTTGGACAGACCTCTTAGATAGCCTCATCCACCAGAGGGCAGACAGCAGAAGCAAGAAGAACTACAGTCCTGCAGCCTGTGGAACAAAAACCACATTCACGAAAGATAGACAACATGAAAAGGCAGAGGGCTATGTACCAGATGAAGGAACAAGATAAAACCCCAGAAAAACAACAAAATGAAGCGCACATAGGCAACTTTCCAGAAAAAGAATTCAGAACAACGATAGTGAAAATAATCCAGGACCTCGGAAAAAGAATGGAGGCAAAGATCAAGAAGATGCAAGAAATGTTTAACAAAGGTCTAGAAGAATTAAAGAACAAACAAACAGAGATGAGCAACACAATAACTGAAACGAAAACATACACATTCCTTCTAGGAATCAGTAGTAGAATAACTGAGGCAGAATGGATAAGTGACCTGGAAGACAGAATGGAGGAATTCACTGCTGCGGAACAGAATAAAGAAAAAAGAATGAAAAGAAATGAAGATAGTCTAAGAGACCTCTGGGACAATATTAAATGCAAGAACATTCGCATTATAGGGGTCCCAGAAGGAGAAGAGAGAGAGAAAGGACCCGAGAAAATATTTGAAGAGATTATAGCCGAAAACTTCACTAACATGGGAAAGGAAATAGCCACCCAAGTCCAGGAAGCACAGAGAGTCCCATACAGGATAAACCCAAGGAGAAACACACCAAGACACATAGTAATCAAATTGGCAAAAATTAAAGACAAAGAAAAATTACTGAAAGCAGCAAGGGAAAAATGACAAATAACATACAAGGGAACTCCCAAAAGGTTAAGAGCTGATTTCTCAACAGAAACTCTACCAGCCAGAAGGGAGTGGCATGATATACTTAGAGTGATGAAAAAGAAGAACCTACAACCAAGATTACTGTACCCGGCAAGGATCTCATTCAGATTCAATGGAGAAATCAAAGGCTTTATGGGAAGCAAAAGCTAAGAGAATTCAGCACCACCAAACCAGCTCTACAACAAATGTTAAGGGAACTTCTCTAAGTGGGAAACCAAGAGAAGAAAAGGACCTACAAAAACAAACCCAAAACAATTAAGAAAATGGTAATAAGAACATACATATCAATAATTATCTTAAACATGAATGGGTGAAATGCTCCAACCAAAAGACACAGGCTTGCTGAATGTATACAAAAACAAGACCCATATATATGCTGTCTACAGGAGACCCACTTCAGACTGTAGTGAGGAGATGGAAAAAGATATTCCATGCAAATGGAAATCAAATGAAAGCTGGAGTAGCAATACTCATATTAGATAAAATAGACTTTAAAATAAAGAATGTTACAAGAGACAAGGAAGGACACTACATAATGATCAAGGGATCAGTCCAAGAAGAAGATATAACAATTATAAATATATATGCACCCAACATAGGAGCACCTCAATACATAAGGCAACTGCTAACAGCTCTAAAAAAGGAAATCAACAGTAACACAATAATAGTGGGGGACTTTAACACCTCACTTACACCAATGGACAGATCATGCCAACAGAAAAATAAGGAAACACAAGCTTTAAATGACAAAATAGACCAGGTAGATTTAATTGATATTTATAGGACATTCCATCCAAAGCCCACAGATTACACTTTCTTCTCAAATGCACACAGAACATTCTCCAGGATAGATCACATATTGGGTCACAAATCAAGCCTTGCTAAATTTAAGAAAATTGAAATCATATCAAGCATCTTTTCTGACCACAATGCTATGAGATTAGAAATCAATTACAGGGGGAAAAATGTAAAAAGCACAAACACATGGAGGCTAAACAATACGTTACTAAATAACCAAGAGATCACTGAGGAAATCAAACAGGAAATCAAAAAATAGCTAGAGACAAGTGACAATGAAAACACAATGATCCACAGCCTATGGGACGCAGAAAAAGCAGTTCTAAGAGGGAAGTTTATAGTAATAAAAGCCTACCTCAAGAAACAAGAAAAATCTCAAATAAACAATGTAAACTTACACCTAAAGGAACTAGAGAAAGAAGAACAAACAAAACCCAAAGTTAGCAGAAGGAAAGATAAAGATTAGAGCAGAAATAAATGAAATAGAAACAAAGAAAACTATAACAAAGATCAATGAAATTAAAAGCTGGTTCTTTGAGAAGATAAACAAAATTGATAAACCATTAGCCAGACTCATCAAGCAAAAGAGGGAGAGGAACCAAATCAATAAATTAGAAATGAAAAAGGAGAAGTTACAACAGACACTGCAGAAACACAAAGCATCTCGAGACTATTACAAGCAGCTCTATGCCAATAAAATGGACAACCTGGAAGAAATGGACAAATACTTAGAAAGGTATAACCTTCCAAGACTGAACCAGGAAGAAACAGAAAATATCAACAGACCAATCACAAGTAATGAAATTGAAACTTCGATTAAAAATCTTCCAAGAAACAAAAGTCCAGGACCAGATGGCTTAACAGGTGAATTCTATCAAACATTTAGAGAAGAGCTAACACCCATCCTTCTCAAAGTCTTCTAAAAATTTCAGAGGAAGGAACACCCCCAAACTCATTCTATGAGGCCACCATCACCCTGACACCAAAACCAGGAAAAGATACTACAGAAAAAGGAAATTACAAGCTAATATCTCTGATTAATATAGAGGGAAAAATCCTCAACAAAATACTAGCAAACAGAAGCCAACAGCACATTAAAAGGATCATACACCATGATCAAGTGGGATTTATCCCAGGTATGCAAGGATTCTTCAATATATGCAAATCAATCAATGTGATACACCATATTAAAAAATTGAAGAATAAAAAGCATATGATCATCTCAACAGATGCAGAAAAAGCTTTTGACAAAATTAAACACCCATTTATGATAAAAACTCCCCAGAAAGTGAACACAGAGGGAACCTACCTCAACATAATAAAGGCCATATATGACAAACCCACAGCAAACATCATTCTCAATGGTGAGAAACAGAAAACATTTCCTCTAAGATCAGGAACAAGACAAGGATGTCCACTTGCACCACTATTATTCAACATAGTTTTGGAAGTCCTAGCCACGGTAATCAGAGAAGAAAAAGAAATAAAAGGAATACAAATTGGAAAAGAAGAAGTAAAACTGTCACTGTTTGCAGATGACATGATACTATACATAGAGAATCGTAAAGACGCTTCCAGAAAACTACTAGAGCTAATCAATGAATTTGGTAAAGTTGCAGGATACAAAATTAATGCACAGAAATCTCTTGCATTCCTATCACTAATGATGAAAAATCTGAAAGAGAAATTAAGGAAACACTCCCATTTACCACTGCAAAAAAAAGAATAATATACCTAGGAATAAACCTACTTAGGGAGACAAAAGACCTGTATGCCGAAAACTATAAGACACTGATGAAAGAAATTAAAGATGATACAAACAGATGGAGAGATATACCATGTTCTTGGATTGGAAGAATCAACATTGTGAAAATGACTATACTACCGAAAGCAATCTACAGATTCAATGCAATCCCTATCAAATTACCAGTGGCATTTTTCACAGAACTAGAACAAAAAAATCTTAAAATTTGTATGGAGACACAAAGACCCCAAATAGCCAAAGCAGTCTTGAGGGAAAAAAACAGAGCTGGAGGAATCCGACTCCCTGACTTCAGACTATACTACACAGCTACAGTAATGAAGACAATATGGTACTGGCACAAAAACAGAAATATAGATCAATGGAATAGGATACAAAGCCCAGATATAAAACCACACACCTATGGTCAACTACTCTATGACAAAGGAGGCAAGGGTATACAATGGAGAAAAGACAGTCTCTTCAAAAAGTGGTGCTGGGAAAACTGGAGAGCTACATGTAAAAGAATGAAATTAGAACACTCCCTAATACCATACACAAACTCAAAATGGATTAGAGACCTCTATGTAAGACCAGACACTATGAAACTCTTAGCGGAAAACATAGGAAGAACACTCTTTGATATAAATCACAGCAAGAACCTTTTTGATCCACCTCCTTGAGTAATGGAAATAAAAACAAAAATAAAGAAATGGGACCTAATGAAACTTAAAAACTTTTACAAAGCAAAGGAAACTACAAACAAGATGAAAAGACAGCCCTCAGAATGGGAGAAAATATTTGCAAACGAATCAATGGACAAAGGATTAATCTCCAAAATATATAAACAGCTCATGCGGCTCAATATTCAAAAAAACAAGCAACCCAGTCATAAAATGGGTAGAAGACCTAAATAGACATTTCTCCAAAGGGGACATACAGATGGCCAAGAAGCACATGAAAAGCTTCCCAACATTACTAATTATTAGAGAAATGCAAATCAAAACTACAATGAGGTATCACCTCACACCAGTTAGAATGGGCATCATCAGAAAATCTACAAACAACAAATGCTGGAGAGGGTGTGGAGAAAAGAGAACCCTCTTGCACTGTTGGTGGGAATGTAAATTGATACAGCTACTATGGATGGAGAACAGTATGGAGGTTCCTTAAAAAACTAAAAATAGAATTACCATATGACCCAGCAATCCCACTACTGGGCATATACCTGGAGAAAACCATAATTCAAAAAGACACATGCACTCCAATGTTCACTGCTGTGCTATTTACAATAGCCAGGTCATGGAAGCCACCTAAATGCCCATCGACAGATGAATGGATAAAGAAGATGTGGTACATATATGCAATGGAATATTACTCAGTCATAAAAAGTACGAAATTGGGTCATTTGTAGAGACGTGGGTGAATCTATAGAGTGTCATACAGAGTGAAGTACGTTAGACAGAGAAAAACAAATATCCTATATTAATGCATATATGTGGAATGTAGAAAAATGGTACAGATGAACTGGTTTGCAGGGCAGAAATAGAGACACAGATGTAGAAAAGAAACATGTGGACACCAAGTGGGGAGAGCAGCGGGGGGTGGGATTGGTGGTATGATGAATTGGGAGATTGGGATTGGCACGTATACACTGATGTGTATGAAATTGATGACTAATAAGAACCTGCTGTATAAACAAATAAATAAAATAAAATTCAAAAAAAAATAATTGCTTTAAAAAGAAATAAAAACTTTCCAACTTTTAAAAGACTGAGTCTTGTGCTGAACCAAAAGGGCAAGTTAAAGCAAGACATAGTCATCACTTATATACTGTCTCTCCCTGTCCTTTACCACAGTGTTCTGATCAATCCCTTCCTAAACATTAACCCAAAAATTTTCCAAGGGAGAGTACCTGTTCCAACATGGGGGCAAGTTTCATACAATTTTCTCTGGTCCCTATTTGTCCTCTCTTGATATAGTTAGTTAATTTGTCCATGCTTAATCTTAACACAGGACATGACAATTGTGATTACTTCCTTAATTTTTGTGATTGATGATTTTATTGGCTTAGGGACTTTTAGAACTTCAACTAAGTGTACTTAAAGAGTTGGACTTCTTGGGACCATTGGAATCAGGGGATCTGCGACTTCATGGATTTCTCCTATACTTAAAACAGTTATTTTTCCTGAGTCTTCCCTTCAAATCCTTCCTGTTTTTCGGAGTTTTTGGCATACAATAGAAAATTCTTTACCAAATGGATTTTTCCCCCTTAGCTTTATTAGAAAGTTATATTGGGTCACTTTTCGTGTAATTCTAGAATTTACTACATTTAGCTGTTTTAAGCCTAGGAAATCCTATCACTAGAACATCATGGAGATTATATCAAAGGGGGATGCAAGCTATTATCCAAGACCAATTTTCATCGATTTTCTTTGTTAACATCTTTATATCTCTCTGTTTCACATTATATTCTTTCAGCTACCTGCTAATACAGATGAGTAAAAGATTAGAGGATAGGAAAGAAGTTGGAAAAAGGACCAAATCTTCTAGAAGCAAGAAAGGATCTAATTAAATATAAATAATTTGAAACTTTGCAGAAATTATTTATTTATGCTTTAAGAATAGACCCAGATGGCATCTTTGGGGATTTGTTTCCTTTAACCCCCTGACTATATGAAGTACCTTTATAAATCTCTGCATATTTTTTACCACAAATATTCTACTCTTTATGATCATTTGCTTTTGTTTCCTTGACTAAGCTATATCTATTGAGTGGAGGGCTATATCATACATTATTTTGTTTCCAGCTTCTAGCATAGCACTGTTCTATAATAAGTATAAAACAAGGGTTTTGCAATTAAAAGTAATAGTTTTTGAGGGCTTTTCTCTGTGTCATGTCTAAACTGAGTACTACCTAAATGGAATTCTCATTTAATTCTCTTATAAACCTTAATTGGGAGGTTCTGTAATTGTCCCCATTTTTAAGATGATGATCTGAAGTGTAGAGGGGAAAGTTAAACATATTATCAAAGGACACAGGGTAAGTAAGTGGTAGAGCTAGGATTTGGACAAATAAATGCTCTCCCCTCTAACCAATCTGCTGTGCTGTTCCTCATGAACAAATGAATGGACAGATGAATGGTGCATCCGGATTAACTTTGACTTGAACCTTAAAATGCCTCAAATAGAATTTTGACCGTTGGCACCAATCTAAAAATAGATCTGCTGTAAGATGAATAAGGCTACAGCAGTACTGAGATGTCTGTCCTTTTTCTTCTCCTTTGTTGAACAAGTTACGTGTAATTAAACATCTCGAAGTTGGGCAACCAGAGAATCAGAAGGAAGAGGTGTTAAAAAAGAAATATGCTTATTTAATAAACCTAATAACCCTAAATACTTAAACTTTTCTGGTCATGTAGTTAATCCTACATTCTTTTAGCATGTATATTGCAGTTTGCATGCTTATAAATTGCACATCTAGGCCCTTTATTATTCTGCTTACCAGTGTAGTGGTGATCATGCTCATCTTGACCTTTTCTTGGGATTTCAGTTTAAGTGCAAACCATATGCAGTGAGGACTTTAAGTGGAAATCATTTGGAATTATAATACCTGCAATGCCTCTGAAATACATTAAAAAGAACAATGGTTATGATAAAGTATTCATAGCTTCTAAAAAATGTATTCATTTATGTCTGCTGAGCATCACTGAGCAATAGGTTTATTTAAATTACCTTTATATTTCCTTGCTTCTGTTGATTTCAAAGCAGTAGGATACTGTAGCCAGACTTCCCTTGGGCAACCAAAAAGTGAGAAACCTCTATAAAACCCAGATATTTAACTGATTGCTTCAAACAATGGCTTTGAAATTGCAATGGTGTTTTTGATGAAATGCGTTCTTAGAGGAATAACTTTTTCAATTGTTCATCTAATTGAAGGATATGAATATATTCAGAAAATCCTCAAATGAATTTATTATGCAGTCTGAAAGCACAAACATCATATTACAAATATTACAACAAATAGGGTTAAAAAGGAAGTTAGCCACACGCCATGAGTTTTGTCTAAGTTCCTAACTACACGCCATGAGTTTTGTCTAAGTTCCTAACTAACTCTTTCATTGCATTGTGTTCTTTGTGATTGTGCATAAGATGGCAGCAGACTTCATGACATGCAGCATGGAGATAGTTTTTAAGCTCTTTTGTATACTTCTCTAGGCTGCTGCTTCTTTAAATTGGGCTGCCAGCTGGCATCTGGGAAGTCAGCTCTGCAATATTTTAAGACTGACAGACTGGAGAAATGGGTGATTAGAGCTCAACATTTAAGGTACTTCATTTGCAGGGGCACTTTGCAGAATATTTTTCTTTATCAGTAGTGAATATAGGGAAAGTCATTCTTCAGTTATTTGAAAAATAACCAAATCATCCATTACTTCTTTGCTGTTAACTCTAATTTTAAATATTCCACTCCAGTGTGTCTAAATTCAATTGTGGTGAGGATTGCAATAACAATCCAATTGGAAAACTGGGTGAACTATCTTTAAAGTGGATATGCAAGTCTCATTATTTGATTAAACAATATATCTTTGGAATTTTATGCTATGTTGAGATTGAGGGAAAAGTCTTTTTGGCGTATGTCTAGAAAATTGCTGAAACTTGCCAGTCATTCTAATGAAATCTTACCATCTAGTATAAACATCCCTAGGGACAACTTTTGACTTTGTTTCTTATCCTATGTACTTCAGAAGGTTTAATATCTAGGTCAGGATATTTACTAACCCGGAAAGTAAATTTTCCCTATTTTATATCCAAAAATGAAATGACATTTTTTAGGTTACTGGAAAAGACAAGTGAATATACACCTTCATTAGAATTCTGCAGTCATAATGAAATTTGAGGGAGATTAATGAAAACTGTCAAATATGATGTATCTTTAATCTGGGAGAGAAGATAATATATAAAAAATGACTAATGTAAACATCAAATATACATAAAATTGCTAAAGAAAAGGGTAATTTTCTGTCTGCCTCCAAAGATTGGGGCTTTCTTCCAAACTGTAAACACCTTTAGCTCATGTTAAAATAGATATGGACATTATTTATATACAAGAATGGGTAATAAATCTTGGAGCATCAACTTGACTGACTAAAGATGTTTCAACACTAGTTTGAAAATCATTGAAAATTAATAACATACTATTATGATATTTAGAAGTCTCATATAACAAAATAAAACAAAAATTGTTTGTGATACATCATATAAAAATAAAACATAAAAATGTATTGCTTCATATTTTAAGTTAGCACTTTAGATTATTTATCTTTCATTAGTCAGGCTGACACTTAAGCCAATGTTAATTGGGGTTATGAGTCTGCCCGCTATTAATTCTACTGTAAGTATAGCTGGTCAGAGGGTATTTGTTTTGCACTGAATCAAGTGTGGATAGAGGGTAATCCAGGAGAGGAGAGTGGGTTGACTATGACCAATTGGAAGGATGTGATCTCAAAACGGATCCCTGCATTTCCATCTCCCTTTCCTCATCACTGGCTATTGTGGCTACGAAGTCCTCACTGCACAGTTGACAGTGCAGATTATTAGACAAAGACATTACTAAGTTGTTTGCTCTCAGTTTGCTCTATTCCAGACATATGTAGGTCCTATACTTCTCATTCCTAAATAAACAAACAAGGCATAAGTCATCTTACTTCTACATGGCAGTCATCGGTCATGAGAGTAAGCCTTGTAGTGGACCTAGCTGTCTTTCATGTAAATAAAACCTCAGTGATATTTGTCTACTTATTACCAGAAAATTTTGAGAATGAATGAAAATTATGAGGAATATATATATACAGTAATTTTTCAATAGCATGGGATTAGGAGTTAATTAAGGCATTAGAGAGCTAGCTGTATAGCTTTGGGCTGATTATATAACTTTTTAAGATTATTTTACCATCTGTCAAGTAAGGATACTCATAGTACATGACAGGATTGTTGTGAGGTTGAAATAAGACAATGTTATAAATTCCTTAGCACAATGCCTAAAATAATAAGTGCTCAACAAATTGTTATTTAAAATGTATGTAATGTAATAATTGAAGTCAAGCAAAATGAGACTAAAAATAGAATCTCAGACATTACAGACAAAATGTAATTTCTTAAGCCATCACCATATGGCTATGTAATTACTCCCACAGAATCCCGTCGAGTGAAACAACAAATATTTTTAAATCTTTAAATGCTGTTTTCCTCACAAAACTGATGTAAGAGAAGATCTACAGAGTTTTCCAGACCAAAAAAAATCATCCTTTAACTGTTTTCCTTAAGATATACAATTTCAACTACAAATGCAGAATATTGTAGAAGGCACTCTTCATTTTATCATGGTTTTTCCAAACACATTGTCTATTCCTTCTGGGGACTTTGTACGTTAGTAATGAAGTATTTACTAGTAATCATATACATATATACACATGTGTATATATACACACATATATATATAACACACACACGTATGTATATGTGTGTGCGTGGGTGGGTAGATGAGGTTTTCAACAAGGCCTCGATGTAAGAAGAAATTTTCTGAAGTAATTGTGAATTAGTTTGCTTTTCCTAAAATAATGTTTTTATTCCATAGTTGTAAAGAATTTAGGCTGTAACTAGTCAGCAATATATGATTGATGTCTATTTTCATATCTTTGTGTTCTTAGGCAAAACATTTCCTATTTAAATCACATTAGCATTTTCTAATGTGACAGGATTTAACTTAATTGGCTGGGCATGTGGTGGCTTAATTCACCTATTCATCTCCTGCCCTATTTTCAGACATGTCCTAATAACAATCATTGTTTCCCCATCTTACAAACTGAGCATCCTGAGTCTACATTTCTGCTTTTTTCTAAAAACAAAAACCCACTGTGATATAATATCCAAGCTGCTACTGGAAAGGATTAGAATACTGTAAACAGAATGAGGACACACCTTTTAATATAATCTTTGAAATTTAAACAGCTATTGCTATCTTTGAAATTTAAACAGCTATTGCTAGTGAAAAGAATAATTTCCTTCTGCTTGTCTACAAAGATTAGTACTGTATTTCAAACAGCAAATAAGAAAGACTCTTACCTTGCTACTTTTGATTAGGAAAAGCAATCATGAGCAGATGAAAGATCAGAAAAACCTGTACAGGTATTCTTTCTTCACAGTAATGGAACTTGGAAGATTTGAACCAATTAAAGATGTTTTTCATTGTAAGTCTCTACTTCTTGGGTGTTGAATATCAATTCAAAACTGGGTTGAAAATCAGAAATGTGCACAAATCTCATACTGGCTCAAGCAGGTCCAAAATATTCCAGCCACTCATCGAGGCATTGAGAGCCATGTTTTTATCTCCATCTGAGATTCTTAAGCTGCCAAGAAACTAGAAGGGGATTTTATCCCAAGATGTCATTCATAACATAGATGCCAGAGTCAACTGCTGACATCCCTGGCTAGTCCTATGGAACTCCAGTTAACAGCTGGCTGCTTGGGCTGCCAAAACAATACACAATATTTTGAGCTCCTGCCTTTCTTCTGGCTTCCAGCCTTTGCAGAGAGAAAAGAAGCACATAGTCATTCCATTTTTACTGTTGTAAAGAAAACCTTAAGATGGCAGTTACGGTTGATTTGCGGGTTGAAGAAAGGAAGATAAACTTTCAAAGATATAACCAAGGACACCATTAGCCTGCAGATTACCGGAGAGCAAATAAAAGGAGTCCCTTTCTTGGAAGTTATAGGCTCTTAGGAGCAAGGCTGGGCCATCAGAGATCATTTTTGTATGAAACAATATGTGCCTCATCCTGCAGGTGGAGAGACATAGCCTTGCACACTCCACTCACCCTTGTAACTATTGTATGTGCTGACCCTGGATCGCAGGGACCTTTAGGGCTCAGATGAATTTCTTTCATAGGAAAGATAGAGGTGACAATTATATTTTTTGTGTCTTAACTTATTTATCCAGATTTATTCTCATCATAATTACTCAGACATCCACCTTTAAATATCAGAAGAATAAGCCCATCAGTGTATGTGGTTCCCCTCCAAACAATGTAGATCCAAAACATCAGGTGTATATAAGAAATAGAATTCTATCTAGAAAACAACAACAAAACTCATAGCAAAAAAAAAGCCAAACTTATGATTACCAGAGCCAGGGGTTTGGGGGAGGGGGAATTGGAGGACAGTGATCAAAAGTTACAAACTTCCCATTACAGGACAAGTACTAGAGATGTAGTGTACAGCATGATGACTCGAGCTAACACTGCTGCATGATATGTAGGAAAGTTAAGAGAGTAGACCCTAAAAAGGATCACAAGGAAAATTTTTTTCCTTATTCTTCTTCCTTTTCTTTTTATTGTATCTGTATGAGATGACTGTTCTTAGCTGAACCTACAGTGATAATCATTTCACAAAATGTGTAAATCAAACCATCATGCTGTATGCCCTAGGCTTTTACATGATCTGTCAATTATTTCTCAATAAAACTGGGCCTTCCCTGGTGGCGCAGTGGTTGAGGATCTGTCTGCTAATGCAGGGGACACGGGTTCGAGCCCTGGTCTGGGAAGATCCCACATGCTGCGGAGCAACTAGGCCCGTGAGCCACAACTACTGAGCCTGCGCGTCTGGAGCCTGTGCTCCACAACAAGAGAGGCCGCGATAGTGAGAGGCCCGCGCACCGCGATGAAGAGTGGCCCCCGCTTGCCACAAATAGAGAAAGTCCTTGCACAGAAACGAAGACCCAACACAGCAAAAATAAATAAATTAATTAATAAACTCCTACCCCCAACATCTTCTTAAAAAAAAAATGAAAAAAATTGAATCAGAAACCCTGCTGGACCAAAAAGATGACAGAGACTGAAAGGAAATGGCAGCCAACTCAGAATGACTGGCAGAGACAGAGATTACTGGGAAAAAATAAAGAACAGCCCACAACGTAAAAAGAAAAGTAGTAGGATTCCAACATGATCTGATTGGGATTTTAATCTCTTATGATACATTTAGCTTTAGTTTAAGCTAATGGGTTTATAAGAAATTACAAAGCATTCCAAAATTATACCCTAACACTTAAAAATATGTCAACATATTTCAATAGCTTGTAAGGCCAGTGAGGGTGCTTGTCTTAATTCCAGCCATAACATCAGTATCTACTGTGTTATTGGTACAAAATAAGTGTTCAGTAAATATTTATTGGCAGGAAGAAGGAAGGAGGGGATGAAAAGAAGGAGGGAGGCAGAGAGGAAAAGAGAAGGGGGAAAGATTTTAGAAGCTTTTAAAAATGTGATAACATTTAGAAACTAAAGCTAACTAGATTTTTGGAATGTGTAACATAGCTCTTTTACCTGCAGAAGATTTAAATGTAATTTTAATACAAAAGATAAAGATCACAATTTTGATCCACCTGTTTCTGTTAAAATAATTATTTTACTGAGGGAAAAAACAAATGCACCACAAACAAAGTAAAGTGTCATCTGGGAGTATTGAGTGAGGCCCATAATATACAATGATAACTAAAAATTCAAAGGCCATATGGCTTATAACAAGAAAGATAAAATAGTTGTTATAGGGATTAGATGAAAATCAACACACCATTATAGCCAAAAGCCACAGAATTGATAGCAGCAATACATAGAGGGGAAAAATATTTTTTTAAATGTTGAAAGTTTAGGATACCAAAAATAGTCTACAATTTATTCAGTTTCCGAATAATCTATTTTATTCAAATTTTTACTTAAAGTAAATTATTGATTACCTTTGAACACATCAAGAACCCTATTTTTTTTTAAGTGGTAACTACAAATATATGAGGGAAATTGACTAGAACTCAGAAGTATTAGGGTAAGAATATAAATTGACCACTTTGATACAGAGAGAACAAGAATCCAAGTGGCAGCCAGTGTTGTGGAATGTCCTGGGATATGACTTAATGCATAAAGGAAATTTACTTTGGAGAGACAATGAAAAACTAGTTTCAAGAGGGATTTTATCTATAATTGCATTTTATGTACTTGAATTACAAGACAAAGGCAAGGGCATTGACTAAGTGTCGAGTGAGCTAAGGGCAAAATCTGCCTATGACCAGAGTGGCATTAGGAAACCAGATCTCACCAAAACCACACAGTATAGGTAGCTGCAACTTTAATAGAATTTATTAATGATGTAGTTGTGAGTGTTCAACATAATTTCAATAAGACAGTTGAACCGTAAGAATGTGAGGTGCCATATAAGGAAATAATAAATGTGATAATGATGACCGTTACTGTACTTGAATTAGGCAATTTCTTTATATTGGTAAACTGTGCAGATAAAAAGAGGGGTAATGGCAGGAGTGGGTGTGAAAGAGTGTGCATGTAGAAAATTATTGTGTAGTCAGGCTAACTGGTGACAAATTTCAACTGAACGGTTTAGACCCAGTAAAAAATTGTTTTCTACAGGGGGAAAAGTTTTTCAATGCCAGACCCTTGACTTTCAACATGCCAGAGTTTCCCATATATTGTTATATTAACTTCGTTCCTTTGTGATTGACATCCTAACACAATAATATATTGAGTAGACATTCAAAAACACTGTAAAAATAAACTACATCGCAGAATCCTTACAGACAAGATGAACTTGTACAAGACATCTAGCTTTTATACAAAGTCTCTCAAAATAGAAATTATTGGGGATGTTCTATCATGGGAGATGATTTGTTTTACTTTCTGCTAGAGCTGTCTGCTTACATTTTGTCAGCCTATGTTGTGTAGGTGTGTGCACGTCTCTGTGGAAAGGAATGAAAATATTTTAATCTGTTAAAGAAAAATTCTGAACCCATTTATGATTTATCTTAAATGTGCATTCCTGATATGAAATTTAAAATGTAAATAATTTTTTAACTGATTTTTTCCCCTCTGTGGCATTGAGGGGCTCTGGCCACCACAACACAGGAGGCATTAGAGACCATGGCAATAGCGAAATGCCACATACTTTAGATTTATGCTATCGAGTAGTTTGTACGCCATTAGCATATTTGAGTGAACACTGCATGCTGGCATGGTATTAGATTCTGTTAGGACATCAAAGAGATATGAGGTATTATTCGTGTCCCCCAGGCCTGAGCAGTTTTGCTGCACTTTTCTCAAATGAAAATACAGTGAAACCCCTGAATTGTTAACTTTCAAGGAAGAGTAGCTTGTTTTTCTTCTCTAAGGATCTCATAAAAGATCTCAGCTCAGACAGTCCCACCAGATAGAAAGATTGAATGGACATTCATATGGATTTAGTGGAATGGGGGAGAAAGCCACTTTGAGAAAGATTGGGGATATCTCAGCACTTCATTGAGTAGAGTAACGTGATTCCAGATAAGATGTTGAAAGTCCGTAAAACTATGACAAAGGCAAGAGCACATTTATTTGTGATTTCTAGTCTGCAGTTCTGTGGCATAGATTCCTGATGCATTTTTATAGATTTTATTGGCTGCCTTTAAACTGTTGATTTGAGAATTCATAGTTGTCCCTTTTCATTCTTTGATAACTTGTTGAAATTATCTAAGGCAGAGGGTAAGCTTGGGATGGGGGGGTCTACACTTCTTTTAAACTCTGTGAGCCAAGTTAAATGTAGATTTTTAGAGTAGCCATGGATGTATGTCAGGATTTCGCATAATGGGTTTCGCATAATGGGAAAGAAGATAAACTATCTGCATATTAGCACAGAATGAAATATGAAATCCATAGACAGGGAATACCCTGTGGATATAAATATTAACAATATGGGTATATTAAAGCACTGGAAAGAGTGTAAAGTAGGGGCAGAACATAGGCATTTATTCCCTAAGTTATTCTCAGTATTCAACAAGGAGAAAAAAACAAGATGAGTCTGGAAGTATGGATGGGAAAAACTGAGGGAATTTCCTAAGTTTTAGTAAATTATTATCATAAGGGGTCAGGAGCAATGAGGAAAGTTAGCCACCAAGTAGGTATAGACTCTTTAGGGAGGCAAAATTGTAGTCTGTAAGGGAGTATGTAAATATAGTGTAAGTATAGAGTATTTGCACTTATGGCGTTTTCTGATTTTCAAAATTCAGCTTTGGCACCTGAATATAATCTAGGGTTTTATTTTTATTTCTTTCGTCTCTCACATTTTGATTTTAAAAGCTGTAGTGATTGAAGCACAACTCGATAAAATATTTTCCAAGGTCTCACAGTCAGAAGTTGAAGCCACAATCTCCTGTATCTCCAATAATTTTGCTCTAAGTACTTGGGAACATGAGCTCTTCATTTGAATTAAGGATGGAGATGTTTCTGGGAATAAAGAGCCAATTGTAATTGGTCTCCTGACAAAAATCAAACCAAATGGACTATGAAATGATTGTGTTCATAAAAAGGCATGTAATAAAGACCAGCGTGAGTATAATAGAAATTTTCACTATCTATGGAACCAGTAGAAAACTGTTACGTAAATGGGTCTGGTATACTAGATTGTTTTTTAACTCTGTATGTGCCTTAAATGACCATGTTATTGAAGCTTTAGATGTTAAGATGCACAAAGAGCTCTGCAATAATGTTTTTTTTTCTTTTTTTTTACCTAACATCTTTATTGGAGTATAATTGCTTTACAATGCTGTGTTAGTTTCTGCTTTAAAACAAAGTGATTCAGTTGTACATATACATGTATTCCCATATCTCTTCCCTCTTGCGTCTCCCTCCCTCCCACCCTCCCTATCCCACCTCTCTAGGTGGTCACAGAGCACCGAGCTGATCTCCCTGTGCTATGTGGCTGCTTCCCACTAGCTATCTATTTCACATTTGGTAGTGTATATATGTCCATACCACTCTCTCACTTTGTCACAGCTTACCCTTCCCCCTCCCCATATCCTCAAGTCCATTCTCTAGTAGGTCTGTGTCTTTATTCTTTTTTTTTCCCTTAGATTCCATATATATGTGTTACCATACGGTATTTGTCTTTCTCTTTCTGACTTACTTCACTCTGTATGACAGACTCTAGGTCCATCCACCTCACTACAAATAATTCAATTTCATTTCTTTTTATGACTGAGTAATATTCCATTGTATATATGTGCCACATCTTCTTTATCAGTTCATCTGAAGATGGACACTTAGGTTGCTTCCGTCTCCTGGCTATTGTAAATAGAGCTGCAATGAACGTGACTCTTATTTTTTTTTTAACATCTTTATTGGAGTATAATTGCTTTACAATGGTGTGTTAGTTTCTACTTTATAAAAAAGTGAATCAGTTATACATATGTTCCCATATGTCTTCCCTCTTGCGTCTCCCTCCCTCCCACCCTCCCTATCCCACCCTCCCTATCCCACCCCTCCAGGCTGTCACAAAGCACTGAGCCAATATTCCTGTGCCATGCAGCTGCTTCCCACTAGCTATCTACCTTACTACGTTTGTTAGTGTGTATATGTCCATGACTCTCTCTCGCCCTGTCACAGCTCACCCTTCCCCCTCCCCATAACCTCAAGTCCGTTCTCTAGTAGGTCTGCATCTTTATTCCTGCCTTACCCCTAGGTTCTTCATGACATTTTTTTTTCTTAAATTCCATATATATGTGTTAGCATACGGTATTTCTCTTTTTCTTTCTGACTTACTTCACTCTGTATGACAGACTCTAGGTCTATCCACCTCATTACAAATAGCTCAATTTCGTTTCTTTTTATGGCTGAGTAATATTCCATTGTATATATGTGCCACATCTTCTTTATCCATTCATCTGATGATGGGCACTTAGGTTGTTTCCATCTCCGGGCTATTGTAAATAGAGCTGCAATGAACATTTTGGTATATGACTCTTTTTGAATTATGGTTTTCTCAGGGTATATGCCCAGTAGTGGGATTGCTGGGTCGTATGGTAGTTCTATTTTTAGTTTTTAAAGGAACCTCCATACTGTTCTCTATAGTGGCTGTATCAATTTACATTCCCACACAGTGAAAGCGTGTTCCCTTTTCTCCACACCCTCTCCAGCATTTATTGTTTCTAGATTTTTTGATTAGGGCCATTCTGACGAGTGTGAGATGATATCTCATTGTAGTTCTGATTTGCATTTCTCTAATGATTAATGATGTTGAGCATTCTTTCATATGTTTGTTGACAATCTGTATATCTTCTTTGGAGAAATGTCTATTTAGGACTTCTACCCATGTTTGGATTGGGTTGTTTGTTTTTTTGTTTTTGAGCTGCATCAGCTGCTTGTAAATTTTGGAGATTAATCCTTTGTCAGTTGCTTCATTTGCAAATATTTTCTCCCATTTTGAGGGTTGTCTTTTGTTCTTGTTAATGGTTTCCTTTGCTGTGGAAAAAATTTTAAGATTCATTGGTCCCATCTGTTTATTTTTGTTTTTATTTCCCTTTCTCTAGGAGATGGGTCAAAAAGGATCTTGCTGTGATTTATATCATAGAGTGCTCTGCCTCTGTTTTCCTCTAAGACGTTGATAGTGTCTGGCCTTACATTTAGGTCTTTAATCCATTTTGAGCTTATTTTTGTGTATGGTGTTAGGGAGTTTTCTAATCTCATACTTTTACATGTACCTGTCCAGTTTTCCCAGCACCACTTACTGAAGAGGCTGTCCTTTCTCCACTGTATATTCCTGCCTCCTTTATCAAAGATAAGTTGACCAAATGTGCGTGTGTTTATCTTGGGCTTTCTATCCTGTTCCATGGATCTATATTTCTGTTTTTGTGCCAGTACCATACTGTCTTGATTACTGTAGCTTTGTAGTATAGTCTGAAGTCAGGGAGCCTGATTTCTCCAGCTCCATTTTTCGTTCTCAAGATTGCTTTGGCTATTCGGGGTCTTTTTTATTTCCATACAGATTGTGAAATTTTTTGTTCTAGTTCTGTGAAAAATGCCAGTGGTAGTTTGATAGGGATTGCATTGAATCTGTAGATTGCTTTGGGTAATAGAGTCATTTTCACAATGTTGATTCTTCCAATCCAAGAATACGGTATATCTCTCCATCTATTTGTATCATCTTTAATTTCTTTCATCAGTGTCTTATAATTTTCTGCATACACGTCTTTTGTTTTCTTAGGTAGGTTTATCCCTAGATATTTTATTCTTTTTGCTGCAATGGTAAATGGGAGTGTTTTCTTGATTTCACTTTCAGATTTTTCATCATTAGTATGTACGAATGCCAGAGATTTGTGTGCATTAATTTTGTATCCTGCTACTTTACCAAATTCATTGATTAGCTCTAGTAGTTTTCTGGAACAGTCTTTAGGATTCTCTATGTATAGTATCATGTCATCTGCAAACAGTGACAGCTTTACTTCTTCTTTTCTGATTTGTATTCCTTTTATTTCTTTTGCTTCTCTGATAGCTGTGGCTAAAACTTCCAAAACTATGTTGAATAATAGTGGTGAGAGTGGGCAACCTTGTCTTTTTCCTGATCTTACTGGAAATGATTTCGGTTTTTCACCATTGAGAATGATGTTTGCTGTGGGCTTGTCATATATGGCCTTTATTATGTTGAGGAAAGTTCCTCTATGCCTACTTTCTGCAGGCTTTTTATCATAAATGGGTGTTGAATTTTATCGAAAGCTTTCTCTGCATGTATTGAGATGATCATATGGTTTTTCTCCTTCAATTTGTTAATATGGTGTATCATGTTGTTTGATTGGTGTATATTGAAGAATCCTTGCATTCCTGGAATGAACCCCACTTGATCATGGTGTATGATCCTTTTAATGTGCTGTTGGATTCTGTTTGCTAGTATGTTGTTGAGGATTTTTGCATCTATGTTCATCAGTGATATTGGCCTGTATTTTTCTTTCTTTGTGACATCTTTGCCTGGTTTTGGTATCAGGGTGATGGTGGCCTCGTAGAATGTGTTTGGGAGTGTTCCTCCCTCTGCTCTATTTTGGAAGAGTTTGAGAAGGATAGGTGTTAGCTCTTCTCTAGATGTTTGATAGAATTCGCCTGTGAAGCCATCTGGTCCTTGTCTTTTGTTTGTTGGAAGACTTTTAATCATAGTTTCAATTTCAATGCTTGTGATGGGTCTGTTTATATTTTCTATTTCTTCGTGATTCATACTCAACAGGTTGTGTATTTCTAAGAATTTGTCCATTTCTTCCAGGTTGTGCATTTTATTGGCATAGAGTTGCTTTTTGTAATCTCTTATGATCTTTTGTATTTCTGCAGTGTCAGTTGTTACTTCTTTTTCATTTCTAATTCTATTGATTTGAGTCTTCTCCTTATTTTTTCTTGATGAGTCTGGCTAATGGTTTATCAATATTGTTTATCTTCTCAAGGAACCAGGTTTTAGTTTTATAGACCTTTGCTGTCATTTCCTTCATTTCTTTTTCATTTTTTCTGATCTGATCTTTATGAGTTCTTTCCTTCTGCTAACTTTGGGAATTTTTTGTTCTTCTTTCTCTAATTGCTTTAGGTGCAAGGGTAGGTTGTTTATTCAAGATGTTTCCTGTTTCTTAAGGTAGGATTGTATTGCTATAAACTTCCCTCTTTCAACTGCTTTTGCTGCATCCCATAGGTTTTGGGTCATTGTGTCTCCATTGTCCTTTTTTTCTAGGTATTTTTTGATTCCCTGTTTGATTTCTTTAGTGATCACTTTGATATTAAGTAGTGTATTGTTTAGCCTCCATGTGTTTGTATTTTTTACAGATCTTTTCCTGTAATTGATATCTAGTCTCATAGCATTGTGGTTGGAAAAGATACGTGATACAATTGCAATTTTCTTAAATTTAGCAAGGCTTGATTTGTGACCCAAGATATGATCTATCCTGGAGAATGTTCCATGAGCACTTGAGAGAAATGTGTATTCTGTTGGTTTTGGCTGGAATGTCCTATAATATGAATTAAGTCCCTCTTGTTTAATGTATCATTTAAAGATTGTATTTCCTTATTTATTTTCATTTTGGATGATCTGTCCATTGGTGAGAGTGGGGTATTTAAGTCCCCTACTATGAATGTGTTACTGTCGATTTCCCCTTTTATGGCTGTTAGTATCTGCCTTATGTATTGAGGTGCTTATATGTTGGGTGAATAAATATTTACAATTGTTATATCTTCTTCTTGGATCGATCCCTTGATCATTATGTAGTGTCCTTCTTTGTCTCTTGTAATAGTCTTTATTTTAAATTCTATTTTGTATGATATGAGAATTGCTACTCCAGCTTTCTTTTGGTTTCCATTTGCATGGATTATCTTTTTCCATCCCCTCACTTTCAGTCTGTATGTGTCCCTAGGTCTGAAATGGGTCTCTTGTAGACCGCATATATATGGTTCCTGTTTTTGTATCCATTCAGCCAATCTGTGTCGTTTGATGGGAGTATTTTATCCATTTACATTTAAGGTAATTACCGATATGTATGTTCGTATTCCCATTTTCTTAATTGTTTTGGGTTCCTTTTTGTAGGTCTTTTCCTTCTCTTGTGTTTCTTGCCTAGAGAAGTTTCTTTAGCATTTGTTGTAAAACTGGTTTGGTGATGCTGAACTCTCTCAGCTTTTGCTTGTCTGTAAAGGTTTTAATTTGTCCATCAAATGTGAATGAGATCCTTGCTGGGTAGAGTAATCTTGGTTGTAGGTTTTTCTCCTTCATCACTTTAAATGTCCTGCCAGACCATTCTGGCTTGCAGAGTTTCTGCTGAAAGATCAGCTGTTAACCTTATGGGGATTCCCTTGTGTGTTATTTCTTGTTTTTCCCTTGCTGCTTTTAATATGTTTTCTTTGTATTTAATTTTTGATAGTTTGATGAATATGTGTCTTGGCGTGTTTCTCCTTGGATTTATCCTGTATGGGACTCTCTGTGCTTCCTGGACTTGATTAACTATTTCCTTTCCCATATTAGGGAAGTTTTCAACTATAATCACTTCAAATATTTTCTCAATCCCTTTCTTTTTCTCTTCTTCTTCTGGTACCCCTATAATTCGAATGTTGGTGCATTTAATGTTGTCCCAGAGGTCTCTGAGGCTGTCCTCAGTTCTTTTCATTCTTTTTTCTTTATTCTGCTCTGCCGTAGTTATTTCCACTATTTTATCTTCGAAGACACTTATCCGTTCTTCTGCCTCAGTTATTCTGCTATTGATCCCTTCTAGAGTATTTTAAATTTCATTTATTGTGTTGTTCATCATTGCTTGTTCCCTCTTTAGTTCTTCTAGGTCTTTGTTAAATGTTTCTTGCATTTTGTCTATTCTATTTCCAAGATTTTGGATCATCTTTACTATCATTGTTCTGAATTCTTTTTCAGGTGACTGCCTATTTCCTCCTCATTTGTTAGGTCTGTTGGGGTTTTACCTTGCTCGTTCATCTGCTGTGTGTTTTTCTGTCTTCTCATTTTGCTTGTCTTACTGTGTTTGGGGTCTCCTTTTTGCAGGCTGCAGGTTCGTAGTTCCCGTTGTTTTTGGTGTCTGTCCCCAGTGGCTAAAGTTGGTTCAGTGTGTTGTGTAGGCTTCCTGGTGGAACGAAGTAGTGCCTGTGTTCTGGTTTATGAGGCTGGATCTTGTCTTTCTGGTGGGCAGGTCCATGTCTGGTGGTGTGTTTTGGGGTGTCTGTGGACTTATTATGATTTTAGGCAGCCTCTCTGCTAATGGATGGGGCTGTATTCCTGTCTTGCTAGTTGTTTGGCATAGGGTGTCCAGCACTGTAGCTTGCTGGTCGTTGAGTGAAGCTGGGTCTTGGCATTGAGATGGAGATCTTTGGGAGATTTTCGCCATTTGATATTACGTGGAGCTGGGAGGTCTCTTGTGGACCAGTGTGCTGAAGTTGGCTCTCCCACATCAGAGTCACAGCACTGACTCCTGGCTGGAGCACCAAGAGCCTTTCATCCACACAGCTCAGAATAAAAGGGAGAAAAAGTAGAAAGAAAGAAAGAGGGTAAAATAAAATAAAATAAAGTAAGATAAAAAAATAATGTTATTAAAATAAAAAATAAGTATTAAGAAAAACAAATTTTTTTAAAGAAAAAAAAAAACGGAGGGACAGAACCCTAGGACGAATGGTGAAAGCAAAGCTATACAGACAAAATCTCACACAGAGCATACACATACACACTCACAAAAAGAGGAAAAAATAATCTGTCTTGTTCTCAAAGTCCACCTCCTCTATTTGGGATGATTCGTTGTCTATTCAGGTGTTCCACAGATGCAGGGTACATCAAATTGATCGTGGAGCTTTAATCCGCTGCTCTTGAGGCTGCTGGGAGAAATTTCCCTTTCTCTTCTTTGCTCGCACAGCCCCCGGGGTTCAGCTTTGGATTTGGCCCTGCCTCTGTGTGTAGGTCTCCTTAGGGCACCTGTTCTTCGCTCAGACAGGATGGGGTTAAAGGAGCCGCTGATTCGGGTGTCTGGCTCACTCAGGCCAGGGGGAGGGAGCGGTACGGATGCGGGGCGAGTCTGCGGCGGCAGAGTCCAGCATGACATTGCACCAGCCTGAGGCGCACCGTGCGTTCTCCTGGGGAAGTTGTCCCTGGATCCCGGGACCCTGGCAGTGGCGGGCTGCACAGGCTCCAGGGAGGAGAGGTGTGGACAGTTACCTGTGCTTGCACACAGGCTTCTTGGTGGCTGCAGCAGCAGCCTTAGCGTCTCATGCCGGTCTCTGGGGTCCACCCTGTTATCCACAGCTCACTTCTGTCTCTGGAGCTCCTTTAAGCAGCACTTTTAATCCCCTCTCCTCGAGCACCGGGAAACAAAGAGGGAAGAAAATGTCTCTAGCCTTTTCTGCAGGTCCAGACTTTTTCCCGGACTCCCTCCCAGCTAGCCGTGGTGCACTAACCCCTTCAGTCTGTGTTCATGCCGCCAACCCCAGTCCTCTCCCGGCATTCAACCGAAGCCTGAGCCTCAGCTCCCAGCCCCTGCCCGCCCCGGCGGGTGAGCAGACAAGACTCTCGGGCTCTTGAGTGCTGGTTGGCACCAATCCTCTGTGAGGGAATCTCTCCACTTTGCCCTCCGCACACCTGTGGCTACAGTTTCCTCTATGGCTTCAAAGCTTACCCGCTCCGCCACCCACCGTCTGTGCCCGCAAAGGTGCTTCCTAGTGTGTGGAAACGTTTCCTCCTTCACGGCTCCCTCCCACTGGTGCAGGTCCCGTCCCTATTTTTTGTCTCTGTTTATTCTTTTTTCTTTTGCCCTACCCAGGTACATGGGGAGTTTCTTGCCTTTTGGGAGGTCTGAGGTCTTCTTCCAGCGTTCAGTAGGTGTTCTGTAGGAGTTGTTCCACGTGTAGATGTATTTCTGGTGTATCTGTGGGAAGGAAGGTGATCTCCGCGTCTTACTCTTCTGCCATCTTCCACCGAGCTTCTGCAAAAATGTTTTATTCCTGAAAATAAAATGAAACCTCTCCCTCTTTTTCTGTAAAAATGCTTTAAGCTTATATGTATTAATTAGATTTTGTAATATTTTATTGTTTCCTGTCCAGAGCTTTTATTCAGGAAAATGTAATATTATAAGCTTAAGATGTTCATTTATTGGGTGATTTAGTTGAGGACAATTTACACTTACAGTATTTAAAACAGAAAATTATTCTCAGCCCTCTTGCTCACTTCGTTAGACTAGAGAGAAAAAGAGAACTATAAATTATCCAGATTTCACAGACACATTTTTAAAATTTTCATACAAGAGATTCTTTATAACATTAGAAATTGTGTTCCAAGTGAGGGCTATTGGAATGGATTTTTCAGTGTCTTAAGGCCTAGAGCATACACTTTAATACTGTCACAATTCATAGTGGAGTGAGCTAATAAATGCTTTGATGATCTCAGGTTCACATAAATTGAGCAGTTTTTGCCTCTACCCAATTTACAGTGTAAGAAGGTAAACAGGCTTGCTTTAGGGTAAACTCTGAAGAAATGACTAGGTCTGAACCATTGTAACTTTTTGAGTATTGGAATCACCAGGCTGGATTCATTTATCTTCTCTATTAGCTGCATTTCTTTTCATCAATACCACTCCTTCACCCTGGCCCTGCTCCCATCTGATGGCCTTATACAAATTTTTAATTGGGCATTACATTGAATTATCTCATTGCATTATATTCCATTATCTTCTGGAGAATTTTCATGTGCATAAAGTTGATAAATAGAATTAGAAGTTCTGATTCCTATTCATAAAACTATGCATTTTATTCATAGGTGGATTTATTGTGAAGTTAATAAAAAGCTTAAGCTTCAGATTCCTTTTCTTCCCCTGGGAGAAGTCCTAGTAATATATTCACATGGTTGAACAATTTTATAAATTTTTAGAAATAAAGTATTTTGTTTTATTGTTTTCAATAACCATATTTTAAAATTGAAGTATAGTTAATTTACAATGTTATGTTAGCTTCAGGTGTACTTTGAGCAAGTTGATTCAATTATATATATATATATGTTCTTTAAAAGTAAAGTATTTTAAGTACAATTAGTTAGGACCCACCATCTTTTATCACACTTACTTCCTGCTTATTATACTTTTTCTTTACTTAGGTGGTATTGGAGTGGGATGTTTGGGTTGCAGCCAAGCAGAAGATGAGCTTAGTGGGATATATTTATGGTTTATGATCATTTTGTGGTTTATGATCATTTTCATTTACAGTTCACTTATTGCTTGCTATCCTGGTGAAGGAATGGTGTCCAGAATCACCCTTCACACCCACTGTGCTGATTTGCCTGACTTGTGAGCCTGAAGTTTAGGGCCAGAAATCTCATTGCAATATGAATATGTTCTATAGCCCTGGACAATGAAAGTATATGAACAGTGGAAGAGAAAGCATGTTTGAGCTATATGGCGGCAAATTTAATTTGTATAACCATTTCCAATTATTGGCACACTGGCTAATAAGTGTTTTCAATTGAAAGAATATTTAAGATTGGCCACTGTACAATAAAACTTGAAATACTGTAAAATTGTACAATTTATATATGAAAGAAAGTTGAGAGAGGGTTTCTCAAATTTGACAACAATCATAAATATTTAAATATTATTATCATTAATAAACTATGAAGTGGAAACATTTCTAAGTTGTCAGCATTAAAAATTAAATTAAAAACTAAATATTACAAAAATAAATTTTGATCCCAACCATGCTGGAGGAAAGAGTTTCACATCTCAAAGGTTGAGTTTACATTTGATTTTATGTAATATAGAAAAATGAGAGATTGTTATAATAATTACAATAAAAGGTAATAGTGGAAAGAAGAGTTGTCTGGAAGTCCATAGTAAATGGTTTCTAATAGGAAGGTGTCTTGTGTGTTCAGAGAGAGAAAAGTCTCCATTTTCCTATGTTACTTAGAAGTGATTCTTTTCTAGGAAACATCAGATCAAAAAGATCAACTTACCCATTTTCATCTCTAGAAGAAGCTGGCATTGATCCTAGTAGATTATGAAAGAATATTTAAAAGTGAAAACGAGAATGAAGGAACGACAAATTCTGTAGTCAAAACAAAGTCATAGAAGCAACACTTAGGACGAATAGGAGTAAAATTGAATAAAGATTCAGGGAAGTAATTGAAAATACACATATTTCTTACTCTAGGAACAAGCCAAGTTGAAGTGAGACAGAAAGCAAGGTAGACAAGAAAAGAAGGAAAAGCGATAGCAGCATTTTGAGCAAGTTTGGAGATTAATGCAGAAGCCAGAAAAATCAGAAAGCCAACACTTAAAACTATAGGATCTTTAAGGACTACAGTGTCTCAGTCACTGTGAGGTGTGTCAAAAACAATTTATTAATAAACACACACACCTATGATCAATTAGTCTACGACAAAGGAGGCAGGAATATACAATGGATTAAAAATGGTCTCTCTAGCAAGTGGTGTTGGGAAAGCTGGACAGCTACCTGTAAATCAATTAAATTAGAACACTCCTTCACACCATATACAAAAATAAACTAAAAACTGGATTAAAGACCTAAATTTAAGACATGATAGCATAAGACTCCTACAAGAGAACATAGGCAAAATATTCTTGGACATAAATCATAGCAATATTTTCTTAGGTCTCTCTCCCGAGGCCAAAAAAACAAACAAAGGCAAAAATAAACAGATGGAACCTAATCAAACTTAGAAGTTTTTGCACAGCAAAGGAAACCATCAACAAAATGAAAAGACAACCTATAGAATGCAAGAAAATATTTGCAAACAATGGTACCAACAAGGAGTTAATATCCAAAATATACAAATAGCTCATACAACTCAATATCAAAAAAGCAAATCACCCAATTGAAAAATGGGCAGAAGACCTAAACAGACATGTCTCCAAAGAAGACAGATGGCCCACAGGCACGTGAAAAGATGCTCAACATCACTAATTATTAGAGAAATGCAAATCAAAACCATAATGAGGTATCACCTCACACCTGTCAGAATGGCCATCATCAAAAAGTCTATAAACAATAAATTTGAAGCGGATATGGAGAAAAGGGAACCCTCCTACACTGGGTGGGAATGTAAATTGGTACAACCACTATGGAGAAGAGTATGGAGGTTCCTAAAAAACTAAAAATAGAGCTACCATATGATCCAGCAATCCCACTCCTGGGCATATATCGGGACAAAACTATAATTCAAAAAGACACACGTGGACTTCCCCGGTGGCGCAGTGGTTAAGAATCCGCCTGCCAATGCAGGGGACATGGGTTCGAGCCCTGGTCCGGGAAGATCCTACATGCCACAGAGCAACTAACCCTGTGCACCACAACTACTGAGCCTGCGCTCTAGAGCCAGCGCTCCACGACAAGGGAGGCCACCGCAATGAGAAGCCACTGCACCGCAGCAAAGAGTAGCCCCCACTCGCCTCAACTAGAGAAAAGCCCGGGTGCAGCAGCAGAGACCCAGTGCAGCCAGAAAAATAAATAAATAAAATAAAATCAATTTAAAAAAAAAAAGAAGGACACACGCACCCCTAATTTCATAGTAGCACTATTTATAATAGCCAAGACATGGAAACAACCTAAACGTCCATCAACAGATGATTGGTTTAAGAATATGTAGTATCCATATCTATTTATCTATCTACCTATCATCTACCTATCTACATTCATGCAATGGACTATTACCCAGCCAGAAAAAAGAACAAAATGCCATTTGCAGCAACATGGATGAACACAAAGATTATCATAGTAAGTGAAGTAAGTTAGCAAAATACAAATATTACATGTTATCACTTATATGTGGAATCCAAAAAATACAGATAAATTTATTTACAAAGCAGAAACAGGAATCCAAAAAGAGGGGATATATGTGTACATATAGTTGACTCACTTTGCCGTGCAGTAGAAACTAACACAACATTGCTCCAATAAAAATAAAAAAACAAAAACAGAAAAAACAGAAATAGGCTCACAGACATAGAAAACAATCTTATGGTTACCAAAGGAGAAAGAGGGGGAGGGATAAATTAGGAGTATGGGTTGACAGGTACAAACTACTATACATAAAATAGATGGGCAATAAGGATTTACTGTATAGTACAAGGAACAGTATTCAGTATCTTGTAATAACCTATAATAGAAAATAATCTGAAAAAAATAAATATACATATAGCTGAATCACTTTGCTGTATACCTGAAACTAACACAATTTTGTAAATCAACTATACTTCAATAAAAAATAAACAACTTGTTAATAGCATTAAAGAACATGTTGACTAGACCTATGCGAAAGTATATCTTTTGTCATTTTGTATCTTCTCATTTGGGGAAGAATCTTAGAAATGCAAATGCTGGAAAAGGGTAAATATATATGTACTTCTAGATATTGATAAATTGCTGTCAATATGGGTTGCACAATTTTACATTCTTACCAGCAGTCTTTGAGAGTGTCTGTTTCTCCTCAGCCACACCAGTAGAGCATGTTGTCAAATTTCTGGATGTTTGAATGTGTAAGTAAGAATTTATATCTCACGGTAGGTTTGTACATTTCTCTGATAGAGAGAAAAGTTGATCATCCTTTAATATGTTTAAAGGCTATCTACATTTCATTTTATTGAGAACTGTATGTTTACACCTCTTGCACAGTTTTATACCAGGTTATTGATTTTTTTCTTTCCTATTTTTAATTTTTTTTATGTAATAGAAACACTAATCTTTCTTCTTTTTACCTAAAGTGGCTATAGTTGGTCTCCATTTAATATAACCAAGAATCCCATTAGATGAAAAGCTTTGCATAATCTGGCCCCATCCTTCTTGGTAGCTTCATCACCTTACTAGCCAATCTTAACTAAATACTCTGTGCTACAGCCACACTGAATTTCATGCTATTTTATAAATAGCAAGCTTATAGTTTTCAATAACATCTGTATTAATTTTCTGTCATTGCCATAACAAATTATGAAAAACTTAATGGCTTAATCAACATAAAATTTTTATATTACAATTCTATAGGTTACAAGTCTGCTCCAGGTAACACTGCACTTAAATAAAAATGTCAGTAGGGCTCTTCTCCTTTCTGTCATCTCTGAGGCAATGATATATTTACTTGCTCATTTGAGTTGTTGGGAGAATTTAGTCCCTTGTAATTTCAGGACTGAGGTCCCTGTTTTCTTACTGGTTATAAACTAAGAGTCATTCTCAGCTTCTACAGGCCACAGAATACTTTGGTTAATGTTCCCCTTCATTCCTCTTCAAAGCCAGCAATGGCAGGTCAAGTCCTTGTCATATGTCATCTTTCTGAGTCCTCTTCCATCATCCCGTCTTTCTTTGACCACAGCCAGGAAAGATTCCTCACTTTTAAAGACTCGTATGATTATATATACATATAATACAGGATAATTTCTCAGAGTCCATATTCTTGATCACGTTTGTAAAGTCTCTATTGCCATATAGAGTAACATATACACAAGCTCCAGGCATTAGAACATGGACATCTTGAGGGACTGTTATTCTATTGTACTTACTACAGTCCACCCTCTGGCTGCAAAAGATCCACATTTCCCACATATAAAATACATACAATACATCCCAATATCCCACAAAGTTTTAACCCATTACAGCATCAACTCAAAGTCCAAAGTCTCATCTAAATCTCATAAGGTGAAAAATCCCAAATATCATCATTTGTATCATCTAAATTAGGTATATTTGAGATTCTCTGGTAATCTATTCTTGGCATATTTCCTCTCCATCTATGGACATGTGAAACTAAAGAACAAATTATCTGCACCCATAATACATATGGGACAGGCATAGGATAATATTTACAGACATACAATTCAGAAATGGATAAAATGAAAGGAAAAGAGTAGTCACCAGTCCCAAGAACTTTTGAAAGTCTGGCAAACTCCATTAGATTTCAAGACTTGGGGATAATCCTCTATGGTTAATGGTTCTACCCTCTAGGCTCTAGCATCTCCCATCCGAGTCATCCTTTTCTCATGAAAAGTATCAAGTGTTTGCAGCTGAGTAGTTTTATATCCGCCTGTTTCCTGCCATTAGTATTTGGAGCACAGGAGGGTGCACAGCTACAGACTTCTTTCATTTTGTACTCTTTGTCCTTTTCAGTCCAAGCTGGTGTTGTTTCTGCTGTATAAAGGACTTAAAACCTTGTGAATCTCCTATGTATGTCACAGAGATTCCTGTCAATAGGAAGAGACTTGTCCATAGATCTTTCCTGGATAATCCCATCCCCACTTGTGCTTTGCTCACATGACTGGGGGACAATGCCCTTAAGCTTCCTAGATCCTTTTAGGTTTAACTGATATCTGTGATCCATACTCCTTAGTCTCTTTAAAGAACCTTTTATGTGACATAATGTCTGAATACTCTGACCTTCTGATCTTTCTGAGGCATAGGCAAAAATTACACAACCATGCTCTGGGTTTTCCATCTAAAGCATACTTTCTCTTAATTTTAGCAACTTTTGCAATCTGGATAACTTGAAAATTTCTCAAATCCTCAAGTCCTGGTTCTTGTTCATTTAACAATTTTCCCCTAAATTTATCTCTTTCTTCTCAAATTTTGTTATAAACATCAAGAAGTTCATTTAACACTTTCCCCAAATAAATATGCAAGTTTTTCTATATTTTTGACATTTTGCTTGGAAAATCTCCTCACCTAAATATTCAAGTTCATCACTTACAAATTCTGATTTCCACATAACTGCAGGACACACTTCCACTAAGCTTACTGCCACTAACAAAGGATCAGCTTTCCTCCAGTTTCCGCTAACATTTCTCATTTCATTCTGAGCTCTCATTGGCAGTATCTTTCACATCCATATTGCTAACAGTTTATTCATGACGATTCATATATTTTCTGAGGCAATTTAGATTTTCTTTACCAAGCTCCTCACTTTATTCTGAGTCTTCAGTAACAGAGTCATTAACATCCATATTTCTTCCAATAGTCTATTCAAAGCAATCCAGGCATTTTCTGTCATGCTTCTCATGACAAATAGATGAGAAAATAAATATTAATAAATTATAAATTTTATAAACTTATGAATACTTTAAGCTTTTCAAATCCAGAAAATTAGCATACTATTTTTATTAATAAACTGCCTGAAAAACCTCTATAATCCTTTCCCTCCTCTATTCTTTGATTACCTCATCATGTTCCAATAATTTTATAATATCAATTTTATTAGAGAGAAGAAAAAGATAATTCGGTTATTCCTCTAACATAAATGATTTTTTTTCTTATTTGGATATGCTAGAAATGTTCTTTTTGCTTCACAACCTGTTATTGGAAATGCCATGTAAAATTTTAGAATTATTGTAAAATTTGGTTAAAATCCTTTTCAAGTATTTTCTTATCGAATTGTAAGATTTCAAGGAACACACAGTTTTCTTGAGTATTCTCCAATCTTAAATACTATTTGAATTGTTCACGGACATTAATCAGTTTGTCACTGATCTTTATAACAGTTCTATATTATGAGGATTTGTTGTTGTTAATGTCACTATTTTGTGTCAACTGAGAAGTAAAGTTAAATATATTTCCCTTATGTTAATATGATTTCACTTCTCTTCATGAATTGGATAATCAAAAATACAAGAGCCTAGTCAATACAACAACCACTAATTTAGTGATGAATATATATAGGAGCTTTGTCATTGGAGCACATATTTTTCAGGTTCAGTTTCAAGGTGGCACTTTTGTGAACCATTTGAAGGAACCGCCAAGCTTCATGAAAACAACATGAAACAGATATATTGAGATATGATATGGTACATTAGAATGCATAAAATGTGTGACCTCACACGTAGATACACTCTGTCTTTATAGTAGTACTTCTTCAGATACAGAAATTCTGATAAATTCTATTTTGTATGATTCTCATAAAATATTCTCCTGTGGTCATAATTGTGTAAACTGCATCACTGAGTATAATCAGAATAGAAGGGAACTTCTCTTTTGACTAGGTGGCAATAAGTATGGAATCTTCTGCCTACAGTCTTATATACATGATTACTAGAAATATTTTCCACAGACTAAATCTTGTTCAGTACATTTCAACCCTTGTTTCTCCTCTGTTACCTATAGTTTTATTCCTGTATGCCGTAGACTATGTTCATTTGCAAATTCTGGCCTTATACCTTTATGTCACAAAGCCAGATGAATCATCACATCAGTAGTGGGAGTATAGGAGAATGGCTAGCAATAACAACTATACACAGAAGTGATACATATATTCCATTAAATTCAATCTAATAATATCCTCAAATTATCTTAATTTAGATCCCAAAAGTACCTGTGGCCATTCCAGCACCCCCAGATAGGAGGAGGATTATGATAAAGAGGAATACAAAGTAAAGAAAAATCGCAGTGGGCTAAAATATCTTACTTTGGCAAATATTACAGAAAGATATGATTGATGTAGCATATTTTCAGGCCCTCTCCCAGGGCTTGGAAGGGGCCCATGCAAATAAGGGGCCATAAAACTTCAAGGAAAATTTTCTCTTATAAGAAATCTGATTCATCCTGGGTCTTCTATAACTCAGTTGATGGCAACTCCATTAAGAAATGTGGAGTGGTTTTGACTTAATTTTTTTATTCAGGCTCTATATACACTAGTAAATCCTTCAAAATATACTCAGACTCCAAACACTTCTTCCCATCCCACTCTGTTATTGTGACCTGAGCTTCCATCAATTTTCATTTATATTATTTTAATAACGTCCTAGTGTATTTCTCTTATTTTGCTTTTACTTTCCTTTTATCTACTCTCAACATGCCAATATGAGTGCTATATTTAACATTCAGTTATATGTAACTTGGATCATGGTGCTTCTCTGCTCAGCACCCATGGCTCGTCATCTTACTTAAGTAAAAGGCAGAGTCATTACTGCAGCCCACAAGGCCTTCTTGACCTGTACCCCTTAGTTCTTGACCTTATCTCCTTTTACTCTCTCCTTCTCCTTTGCTGCAGCCACACTGGCCTCTTCACTTCCTCGCACATGCCAGGCATTTGCACAGCTTGTAGTTTTAGCCCTCACAACTCCCACTACCTGGATAACTGTGTCCAGATGTTCCCTGGGCTTGTCCTTTCACTTCTTTCAGGTCTTTACTAAAAAGTCACCTCAGTGAGGATTTCCCTGGCCATCTTATCTATAATTTCACCCTTGTCTGCTGCCACAGATTCTTCAGGTTACTTTTCTTGCCTTGCCTTATTTTCTAGTAATTATCCTTTTCTAAATGAATATGTGCTTTATTTATTTTTGTTTATATATTGATTTTCTCATGAATAATTTATATCTACCACTAGAAAATAAGCTCTGTGAGGCAGATGTGTTTGTCCCTTTTGTTCGTTGTGCGCCCCTAATGCGTAGAAGGGTGTATGGCACAAAATAGGTGCTCAGTAAATATTTTAAATAAATATTAATTAAAAACAAATGAATTTTTGACCTGGGGAATGCACAGTCATCTTTTGTTTATCAACCTCTTGGATTGTTCCCAAGTCCTTCAAAGCAGAGCTAATAACGTCTATGTGTTGTAGTATTTTGCAATGACCTACAAAGTATCAGAATGCTGACGTGCTTGGTTGTTTAACTTTCTTCTTTACATTCTGAATTCTTCTGGGTCAAGGTCTGTGACATGATCATCTTTATATTCTCCAGTGTATAGTATGTCTACTGTAACATAGTAATCATTTGAATAATATACATTAAAATAACCCTGACACTAAGTGATCACATTGCCTAAATACTAATAATAAATTTTATTTGGAGACACAGAAGTAAGAGTTGTTCTCTCCTCCAGGTAAAAAAGAGTTGGCAGGCCAAATCTTTCATTGTAAAACGCAAGTCAGAGAATCTTTGGAGTTCTGTGTTCAGCAAGAAAGTAGCACTTCAGTAGCTATAGAAGTTACAATCAGAGCAGAGCCCATAATAGATTACTTGATTAAATGAGTTGTTTGCAAATTCTGAAGCATATAATAAAGGCACTCTTGGGCCTTTCAGTATTTTTCTTGTCAGTGGAAAGGGGAGAATCACTTGAAATGTTTAAGGAATCCTCTTAAACATTTGTGGATTACATTCCAGAGAAGTGTCTCCCAAAGTGTATAAAGAAGATTATGTTCATGAGATATTGACAAGGTTAAATGAAAAGAAACAAGAAGGACCTACTAGGTGAAATAAAGTTAAAATGATTTCTTTACTGCAGGGTTTCTCCCAGGCTTTAATGTGTGTTGTGATTCACCAAGGAATGGATACAGAAGCCTGTATTCTCCAAAATACTTTGTTTACAGAACCTTTTATTTTTGTTTATTTGTTTTTCTTTGGCACCTTTACTTTGAGAAACATTTTAGAGGTATCTCCATGAACAGCAAATCCTGATGTGACTTATCGTTCCCAGAAAACGGTGTCAACGACAGTGACCCTGGCTTTAGGTAATGGTCTTCATGGGTTGACACCATGTACAGTGACAATGTACCAGCCAAGACCATCTTCATTTCATACAGTGCCTTAACAGTCATTCATACCTTCTACTGAGACACATATTTCATTCAATGTTTTTTTTCCTTTAGAAATACATATCAGCTGATAGTTCACAGGATCTTCTAATGCTACCTTAAAGTGAGTTATTCTGAGAAACTATTTATACCAGAGTACTTTCCCTATGGATTCTAATGGTCTGAAACTACTGTAATATTTTTGCCAACCACTGTAGGTATTTTCAGGCACCGTGATGTGATCAAAATACTTTGCAAATGTGAAACTTTTTCTGCTAACACTGTTTGGGACTATCTGAATTCTCATTACATCATTTGGCTTTTTCCAACAGAATATTCTCTGTGTCTGAAATATTGCACAAGACGGTAAGGCAGCTGTGCGAAAAGCTGGTTGATTTCAAAGTGAGCTCCAGCTTTGTGATTGTCCAAGTTTCAAAATAGAATGAGTGTGATTACAGCCTACATAAAAGGTTACAGGCTACAGAAAGGCTGGTTCCAAATGAAATGCCAAATAATGCCACCATGTATTGTACTTTAGACTTGTCAAAAGCTGAACATTTAGAAAACACTTGATTTGACTCAACAAATATTTATTGAGCACTTATTGAATGCAAAATCATTTGTTTCATGCTAATAATCCCTGGAGCAAAAATAACAGTCTCGAAGTTTAATCAGCATAGCATTTATGGCACACCCAGCAGGATGTTTTTTTTTCAATACCACTGTAATTCTGTGTAGTGAACATTCATCCAAGCCATAACAAGCAATGAGTGAAGATAATTAAATGAGTGTAATTGGGAGAGGATCAGTAATGCTGACAGCCTAGTCACTCTAATTCCACATCAATTCCCCTTTTGATGAATAAGGCAAGTCAGACATGTGGTTTTGACAGGGTCGGATCCTGACAGAGGAGTTACGCCAGTAATTTCACCAGTTATAGATTAATTCCCAATGAATTAGAAACCAAGAGATCAAAACCAAACAGAAAATCGTTTATCTAAGCCAAGATCATCATTTCCAAAACCCAGGAGAGAACTTAAAAGATAAATCCAGTGTCAGCGAGGTGAGTGCTTATGTGAGTCCAGGTGTGGAGGGAACTAGAATGGGGTCACGTGTCATGATGCAGATAAGGAGAGGGTCCAGTGAATGAAAACTAAATCAAACCATACTTGATATTTGATAAATATAAACAAGTGAATAAAGACATGAACCCAAGTTAGGACTGGGAAACCAAATCAGAAAATCCAGATAAACATTAGAGACAAGAACAACATCAGCAAAAGTTAATGTGGTGGTTTGAATGATAGAGGAGGGACCTGGAGTGGGAGAAAACATTAGCGTTTACTCTTTTGTTTTCATTTAGAAATTAATGCAAAGAAGTGTCAGGCTTCAGGGATTCCTCAGGAAGTTTAGATTCAAGACTGATACATATGATGTTTTTCCTTTCTGAAAATGGGCCCCTGAGAAAAGCAATCTCTAGGTTTGTACCCATTCCATCATCTAAGCATTAAAGAACTGGGGTTTGTCCCATCTGCTCCAGTTCATTTGGGGGTGTGGATAAAGATCCTTCTAGAGAATGCAGGGCAGAAATTCCCACCCACCAGCCCTTCTCCACCTATGTTTTGGTGCTTGTCCTCACTTGGGCTCTTGACCAGTTTTTCTTACCTTTATGTACGAAAGTGGAGAGGGGCAGTGGCTCTGTGGTGAGATAGACAGATGCTTATGGAAGAATAATAAGGATTATCTCAGGCTTAATTTCAACTGTGTGCTCTAGAGTCAAAATAAAAATTGCAACAAGATCGATTTTTGGCAGCCAACATTGTATTGTTGCCAAAATACAAAGACTGTATTGCTAACATGTATGATATTGTAAGTGTTCTTAGTAGCCAAGATTTCATATGGTCTCTGCAATCAGATAAAGCTGAGGGGTAAAAACTTTATTGAATTACCTTAGGATATTATTAAGAGAGATTAATGCAATTCAACAAATATTAGTCGATAGCCCTAGAAAACAAGGCGGACATTTCCCTCCATCGTGGAGCTAACAGTTTAGCATAAATACATATAATTAGTAACAAGTGCCTTAAGGGTTACAAAAGAAGGTTTATGGAGAAATTCAGTAGTCTCTTTTAAGGTGCTTAACCTAGTGTACTGAGTTAAGGAAATCTTTCCTGAATAACTAATAGTTAAACTGAATCTTAAAAACCTGATAATCTGATGAATAAACAATAAATCATGAAATGAGTGTGATGTTATTACTAATAGGTGGGGCAACTCAATAGGAACTATCACTCATGAACATTTGCAGTGTGTCAGACGTTTCTTTCTTTTTCTTTTTTTTTTTTTTTTTTTGCGGTACGCGGGCCTCTCACTGTTGTGGCCTCTCCCGTTGCGGAGCACAGGCTCCGCAGGCGCAGGCTCAGCGGCCATGGCTCACGGGCCCAGCCGCTCCGCGGCATGTGGGATCCTCCCGGACCGGGGCATGAACCCGTGTCCCCTGCATCGGCAGGCGGACTCTCAACCACTGCGCCACCAGGGAAGCCCTGTCAGACGTTTCTTATACCTTAGTTCATTTAATCATGACCATAGCCTGAGAAGATGGGTACTAGCATCCCCTAGGAAGACTGATGGATTTTCCCAATGTTGAACATCTAATCATGTAGAGACTGCTTTCACATACGGGTCTGATTTCAAAGCTCATAATAAGTTTTATCCCAGCTTCCTTTACTAGCTTCTTACTGCTGCATAAATACATATATAAGGAGATGTAAGAAATTTAATGGTTGTTAACTGATGCCCTTTGAGGCCTGCATCACATCTCTTCACCACTTCTGATTTCAGCTGCAGTTGGATGCCCAGCCCCAGTGCACTTCAAGCACAAATAACATTCCATGTTTTTCTGCCTCTGGGCTTTCCCTGAAGCCTTGGGGATTTTCTTAGTTGAAGTGAGTTTGTGGGGGTTATAACACGCTCTGAAGTAACCCTTACCCAATGGAGGATGTAGACTGGTGGATAAAGGCCCCAGTCTTCTCTCCTTGGAGGGACAGCTGTGGGTCACCTTCCCCATGGTTCCTCAGAAGGCCCTGGGGTATTGAGACCCAGCTGTTTACACAGGTAACCAGCTTAATAAGGGACAATTCATTTTTCTTGTTTCCCTGTCTCACTCTTCCCACTCCTTTACTCTTGCTTTCTGAGATTATCTCCCAATGAAATCACCTGCATCCTGGTCCTTGTCTCAGGTTTTGCTATCAGAGGAATTCAAACTAAGATAATGGCTTTAAGCATTGAATTTTTAGTAACAATTTTACACTGCATTCCTGTTGGAATCTGCTGGATCTCTAGCAAAAAATAACCTTTCTTGTATTTTACTACCAGATGAGAATCCTCAGATACTTCATTAAAAAAAGAGCAAAACATGCTTAAAATATGGCATAAAATCTGGAGGAAATTCAACTACTGAGTCTCATTGGAAACATCTATTATAGAAACTAAATTGCAGAGTTAAAGTATCAAAGGCCAAATTTTAATTTAATAGTACTAAGTATATTTATGAAGCCACCATTCTATCTGGAAAAATTATATATGCCAATCCCATTGAATTTGTATAATTGCATCAATATTTATTTGACCACCTCACTGATATTATAAGAAGTAACTTCCTATAGACATTTTTAAGTGTTACTTCTTGTCAATGACTTTTAAAGTGTAATTTGTGTTATTTAAATCAGTGTGTTGTATAGATGGTACCAATGATTTATAATTTATCTACGTGAAACACCTTATGCTCTAGTTTCCTAATAAAATGCCACACGTTTTTCAGAAAATAGTCTTCTAAGCTTTCTTTCTGCCACTCATGTTTCAGAAGCAATTGCTGTAGTAAAAGGTTAGTCTTCGAAGGGTTTCTGTGTTTTTCTGTCTCCTTTAAGTATCAAATATGGGAACATAGAAAAAGCAAACATCTTGTATTGAACAATCTATCATTCATTGGACAGTGATGGATGGCATCAGACTCATTCAGGCAGTAGATTCACATCCACTTTCTCAGAAAGCTTTTTGACATAGTTTTGGAAGTCCTCTCTTGATGTAAAATATTACCTCCTTCTCCCTGTTGTTCCTCTTTCTCCATTTCGTCTTCCCTGGTCTAGAAGTCAGTGAGATTTCCATTACATTGAAGGCCTTTTTAAAAATTAAACACATCTGACATATTAAGTGAAAGTCAGTGCCTTGATAATCTAGAACTTTCCAAAGAAAATAAATTATGAGTTTTCTTCTCATAAAGTTCATTAAAATGATTTGCAAACAAAGGTAATTATTTGTCTCAGACACTGAGAAACAGGTGTATATGCTTTTTGGAGATCCATATGAACATGCCAATTAGTGAATTAGGTTTATGTGCAAATGTAGGTTCACTTAATTGCTTTGTCTGAGAAAATTTGGCTTCTTTATAAAGTAAGTTTTGGAAAATAACACTGCTAATCATTCACGCGTTATGATGATAGACTGCTAACGGGTGAGTGGAGAATGTCAACACACTGCATCTGCATCTGGACCTTTTCGAGATGCCAAATTTGCAATGTCCTGGGTTCTGCCCCCTCGATGAACACTTTGCATTATTGCATCTGCCACTTGGGGTCATGGTATTGCCTGGAGCACAGAGCTACAGACAGTCAGTTCTGATAGAGCATGTATGTATAGGTGATGGGAAATATGTCACAATATGATGTGGTACTTTGGAGGAATTTAATAAGGCAGGAAAGGACAGGAAAGCAATGCCTCCCATATCTGATACCGTGATTGCATTTCAAGAGAATTAGCAAAAATTGAGAAACTTCCATCTTAAGTAATCTTGCTAAAGATCAATGTTGAGACATCTAATTTCGTTTTCTTTTTCTTTTGATTAACTTTAATCTCATGGAAGAGAGTGAGGGGAAGGAGGCTAACTTTGTGAATGCCGTTGTCTGACGTGTAAATTGTGATATTTTTAGGTCAGAAGGATTATAGACGTTTGGCAGAGTGAATTTCCATGAAGCAAGAAAGCAATATATTGGACAATTGATGATTTAGATACAGCATTTATTCCATGTAGGCTACAATTTTGGCAATCTAGAAATAGCACCTCTTATGAAAAATGCTGGTGCTCTCACAACCCAGCCACTTGTTTGAGTAGCTTTGTGCTTTGTTTAGAACAACTAGAGGTTGTAAAGGTATACAGGGGGTGGCCTTGCAGTGATAGTAAACATGTTATTCTTTCCTGAAAAAATTATATCAATTATAAATACTGAGTTAGCTCAGAGCTAATGTTGCTTTTGCAACAAATGATTTGAAATAATTGTTTTTAAATGTGATTTTTGACAATACTGGTATTTTAAGGAAACCAGTTATAAAAATTTAGAAGGACAGAATGTACTAGTAGAAGTTAATGTAATCTAGTTCCTACTGTTCAGGGAAGTTTAGAATCTGGCACATCTGCAAGTTGTTACTTGGCCTGTATACAAAACAGTCAATTGATATTTTAGAAGGATTTACTACTTAATATGCAGAATGTTTTTTTCATTCAAAAATATTACTTCTCTCTTTTACTACATCTTGGGAGAAATGAAATTAAGTTCAAATTTATAATTGGTTCTGCTATCCCTCATAAAGCATACAGTCTAGTTGTGAGACAAAGCATATTTACATGAATTATACAGAGCAATGAAAAAGTCATGAAACTGGTAGCAGGCTGTGCAATCCACGTACGTGAGAAATACAGTTATTTTATATGCAATTAATATTTTTTCGGAGCAGCTTTTTTCTCATCTTCTCAGAACTTCTTGATTGAAACAGTGATGATCTCTGTTTATTCTCACCATCCATCCTTTGAATAACTTTTTGATATTTCTTAACAAAGAAAAGAGGGCTTTTGCTCTACTCATCGTTAATGTCTTGACTGCTATACACTGTTTGTCTAATTAACTTCACATAGAATGAGAAGAGCTTAGAGTGCTATTGTAATAAACAGCCTAATATAAGTCTCTCCTGTTTAACATCGCTAATGAATGTATTTTTGTTTTCTCTTCCTAATGTTGTTTCTTGAGCCTCTTCATTTCACATGTATGCTTTTCCTTGTTTCCTTTGGCTCAGAGTTAAGTCCATGCTTCATATAAAGGAAATATTTGTTGAGAAGCTAAAAGAGCAGTAAGTAAAATTTACAGTGGGTTTTAAGTTTGATGTCAGAAATAGACTTCATTAAAGGTAACAGGACAGATTTAAATAGTCATTCAGTCTATATTAAAAGTATATAAGGTCTGAATGTCTGTAGCATTTATTTACCATATTCTAGAGTCAAAAGTAAGCATTTTTGAGAGGTGTAAGTTTGTTCTGCTGGTATAATAGTCCATTCTGTTACTCATAGGCTCCCAGCTGCTTCTTAATGAGATACAAGTATAATTCAGAGAAAAATAGACTAAGAAACCAAGACTATTAGTGTCAAACGATGTAATAAGAGTTAGAGAGGAAAGAATATGAGCCACGAAAGGATTTTTTACTAAGCTACACTGCAGTACACTGTGATTGCAGGCAGATACAAATTGAGACTCAACATTACATTCAAAAGTTACCAACTGTTAGATTGGCAACTTTATGATTGAAAAAAGAGAGACTTAAAAGTCTTGCAGCTCTGAATAAAATTATTATTTAGATTGATATATGTAGCTTTTTAACCTTTTCTGGATAATTAAGAAGATTTTTGATGCAAGTTCTTTGAATTATAATTACTGTAAAGCGTGCTTAAGCCCAATAGATAACTTGGAAATAGTTTAATTTCTCAAATGTTATAAATTGACCATTTTATCTGATATTTTCTGGATATTTTAGTACGTAATTGTTCACAGCATTAGATTTAACACCTTAGATTTAACACCTAGCCAATGCCAGCTGTATTTTAGATGCATATATAAATTTCCAACTAGACAAGCAAACAGAATTCTAGTAGACAGGTAGAAGGGTGTCTATTCTCCTGAAAGGTGCTGGAATAATCTGTCTCTCACTTTGTAGAAGAAAGTCTTTTCATGATAAGCACCCAAAATATTTAGTGCTCTGAATGGAAGGACTTGGAAGAATTCACTGAAAATATATATGGTCAGTCACAGGGAAATGTCTGCTTTTCATGATGATGTTTAATGAAATTTTGATAAGAAACAATTTTAGCTGAAATGAAAAGGTGAAAACACAGTGGATGAAATCACAATCCTTTTTTATTGGCAAGATAGTTTTTAAAGGCATAAAACAAAAACTCATTGGTTTTCTCAGGAAGCTATACATTTGCTATGAAAAAATATGAATGAGTAACCAATTAGAGGTAATCTAAATTATTAAAGTAAGAAAAATTTGTCACACATTTTATAAAAAAATGTGTATAAATGAAAGTGATTTGCATTGTATTTGTCATATATAAGATCTGAGGTCTCTCCTATTTAAAAGTGGCAATTTAAATTGATCGAGGTGAAAATGTCCTGTTTCTCACGCCATTCCCAAATATCCCCATACATTAATTAGCATTCTTTGTAAGCTTTTGTGAGTCCTTTAATTTCTCTGTACCCCATTTCTTTCGTACAGAAGAAAAAACACTCTGACATGAAATGTCATCTAATTCACCCTTATGCAGATAAGGAGGATTTTACATTCAATTTCCAAAACAGATGACTGTTTTCCCTTCAAGATCTCTGGGACAGAAATTTTATATATAATCATTTTCAATAGTAATTTCATTACCTTAATCACCCTTATGTGTGAGGTATGTATATTTTCATCTTTGCATCTGATATTTTAAAAATCTGTGTTTTAGGCTAAACTGTTTTCCTTTAACTCTGAGCTTTATGGGGCTAGGAAATAGCAGCAGAGTCCCCTTGAAATTACTCTTCAAGTACTTGCAGACAGTTCTTTCCTTCAGGTGAAATGCTTCTGTCATGCTGACCATTTTTTTTTATGAAGTAGCACTATGTGGTTTCAGTCAGTATATATTAAATAATTCATTCAAGTGGTGCCTCTGGTTCTGAAAAAATTTTCTGTAATACAACAACTGCTTTTCCTCAAGAACAGGTCACCCTATTTGAAACAAGCCAAAAAGAGGTATAATGCACAGAAGCTGAGGAGGTGTTTGTCCACTAAGTTAGGTGTATGAAATCATAAATAATTTCAGTTCCTCATTCTGTAACCTCACTTAGAGATGTTTCCCTCATTAATGAGGTAACTCATTTAAATTGCTATACATGTTACCTAGAACTTTTGTAAATTAGTGCACTTTAATATTGACATAGACTTCCTTAGGTCTAAGTACCACTTATGACTCTGATGCTTGAGTGACCTGGAATAAATCTTTTCATATTTAGTGGCCTGTGTTTTCAAATCTTTAGTAAAATATTAATTGTGAAGCCCTGTGTGTATGTGTATGTGTCCTTGAGGGTGGTCTTGCATGTAAAAATTACTGAGTAGGAATTTAGGTTTAAGAAATCAATCTTCAATTACTGAAGTTCTAAACAAAAAGCTAATTCTTAAACTAGTTTGGACAAAATTTTTTGTTTAAGAAAACTTTTTAAATTGAAGTATACTTGATTTATAATATGTTAGTTTCAGGTACACAGTAGCGTGATTCATTTATACATGCCTATATATGTATATTCTTTTTCAGATTCTTTTCCATTATAGGTTATTACAAGATATTGAATATAGTTCCCTGTACTATAGAGTAGGTCCTTGTTGTTTATTTTATATATAGTAGTGTATATCTGTTAATCGCATACTCTTAATTTATCCCTTCTTCCCCCGCCTTTCCTCTTTTGTAACCATAATTTTGTTTTCTAAGTCTGTGAGTCTGCTTCTGTTCTTTAAATAAGTTAATTTGCATTGTTTTTTTAAATTCCATATATAAGTGATATCATATGATATTTGTCTTTCTCTGTCTGACTTACTTCACTTAGTATGATAATCTCTAGGTCCATCCATGTTGCTGCAAATGGCATTATTTCAGTCTTTTTTATGGCTGAGTAGTATTCCATTATATATTTTACATATATATATACCACATCTTCTTTATCCATTCATCTGTCGATGGACATTTATGTTGCTTCCATGTCTTGGTTATTATACATAGTGTTGCTATTAACATTGGGGTGCATGTATCTTTTCAAATTAGAGTTTTTGTCTTTTCTGGATATATGCCCAGGAGTGGGATTGTAGGATCATATGGTAGCTCTATTTTTAGTTTTTTTAAGGAACCTCCATACCATTCTCCATAGTGGCTGCATCCATTTACATTCCCACTGGATAAAATTTTTATTTTTCTACTTCTAAAATGAAGCATATCCTAGTAACCACTGCCAAAGTTGGCTGAATAATATTTGGTTCCACTCAAAAACTTAGTTCCTTAAAACTTCAAATAATTTAAATATCATGTATAAATATAGTATATTGAATTTCTCTTTTAAATATTTCAATTTTCTGACTGATAAACTCTAAAGCACTAAATAATTCTTATAACTCTAATATATAGAACCTATAGATATGGTAAAATTCACTTAATATGCTAATAGCCATAATGGGTTCAATTTCAACTTAAAATCACAAGTTTAAAGTAATAATTCAATTACGCATTTTAACTTATAGTTATTAAAATGATGAATATTAAAAATTCTCAAATTTTATAAATATACAAGCCAAAATATTCATATATTTCTTTACCCAAATATTAATATTATTGCTTTGATTTTATAGTTAATTATAAATCTTCCTTTGGATGCTTAACTACTATAGACAATATATATGTATCATTTCAACCAATGTTGGGAGTACCTCCTATATAATTTTGGGGATAACCTCTCAATTTTCTGGAGATAATGCAAATTCAAGGACAAAGACTGGATTCTTATTAAAGTTACTCTACAACTTCCAGATGCAGGTGGTCACAGATTTGCATTCAAGTTGCAGATTAATTACATAATTCTTTTGTCTACCCATAGACTCATATAAATTACTCCTGTGACTTGATTCTTTTTTCAGTTCTTAAAATATGTAAATATATTTTCCAGCAAATTCTATAGACATTTGCCCTAGTTGAAATCTTTATTATTATTTCTAGAATCACACTGATTTTACAGATTTTCTAATAAATGATTACATTTTAGATACCTTTAATTGCTCCAAATGATTATTTAGTTATAACTTCCAGGGTCATCCAAATGACATAAAAAAAGATCATTTAGCAACGTTTTCAGCATTAGTACTCAACTCATTTAAAATTTGATTGTGCTTGTATGATGCAAAAGAACATATCCAGGAATTTGGAAAAATAAACAGTTCATCATGAACTGGCCTTTCAGGGAGCTAAAATCAAAGAGGAAATAAACCTTTTAAAACAGAATTCAAGTACAATGAAATACCAGGTGTTTCCACAGATATAAAAAAGAATACTAACAGAGTATTTTGAAAGGAGCATTTTATAATTGACTAGGGAAAACTAGATAGACATCTTAGAGAAAGAAATTTATGGTTGAGTTTTGAAGAACTGACTGACAGATAAGAGGATGAGAGGTGAATGTTATGGAAAACTTTAAAGTAACAGACTGTGAACAAAACCAAAACCTTGAAGATCACTAGCTCTATTGTGGGAATAACTGTATAGAGAAGAAGGGATGAGAGTTAGGGAATATTAACGAAGCATGTAGATACCTCCACTAAAAATAACTTTGAATACCAGGAAGAGAGTCTGAACTTCATGCTATATGCATAAGGAACATAGCTCTGACAATAATGTATTGAGTAGATTTGAGAGTATTATGTAACCAGAAACTAAGAGCTCAGAAAAGAAGATAGTGGTAAAAATATAAAATGAGGGAAGCAATCATACAGGACTTGCATCTGATTGGTGATTTTGCAAGGAGTTAAGTGGTGAAAGAAAAGAGAGATCTGATTGTTAAGATTTGGAAGAGGATGAGCATGTACATCAACTATACCTCAGTATAAAAAAGAGGGGGAAGAAAAAAGAAAATGATAAGCAGAGTAGGAGGAGCCAAGACAAAGGTCTGTGCAAAAGCAACCAGATTTAAAGAAAGATAACCATGACTCAGAAAAGCGTAGAGAAAAGGGAAATATGATGTGTGGTTGCTGAAGGTATGTGATGCTGTAGAGGTGAGATAATACTTTTATAAAGGTATGATCAGAACTCAACTTCATGAGTGGAAGAGAGAAGAGAAATAGAAGAAGCAGAAGTTATAAATGCAGTATGCACTGTCAGTAATTTTCATGTTGAGGAAAATGAAAGGGAATGGACAGGATTTTGAGCAGGTTCAGTAATTTGGGGGATAATGGGTGAAAATGAGAATTAGGAGGTAGGCCTAAGAACCCAGTGAAAAGGGAGTGATTGAACACCAGGAGGGAAATATGAACAAATCCAGGAGAAGACAAGGAGGAAAAAATGTCTGGATAGAGGCTATTTGGGGGTAGAGATGGGGATGGCGGAGCGGTCTGAGGCAGGACATCCAATTTCTCCTGAGCCTGGAGGAAAAGAATAAAGGGTAGATTCAGATTTCTAGGAATTTGAGGTAAAGCGAAGAAGAAAATTTTAGGGAATTTTTATTTGTTGTGCTCAATGCTGTGAATGTTTAGTTAGAAATGGTCAGTCAGCAAGACATAGGTGGGGTTACTTTTCCTTTTTATGCCTCTCTAATAACTGTTCTGTTTCAACATATTTGAGAGGTAAAATAAAATCCAGCACTATGTTTTTTGTAATTGCTTATCATTATTGATTTTTACGGTAACTCTGGTTGGAAATATTCAGGCAGAAACATCCCAGTGCTTAAAACTTAATTCATTTTAATACCTGAAGTGTTATTGTTGTATCCATTTTAAACTATTTTGTATTTTGAGATTTTATTATATGTTGGTAGAAATAGTAAATTTTGTTAAAATGCCTTTGAAGAAAGTTTTAATATCTATAATATGTTAAAAATTATAGAAATCAACTCACCAATAGTAAAATTGGAAAAATCACAAATAGGCTATTCACAAAAGATAAAATGAAAGTGAAAATTCGGCCTCACTGGTTAGAAATATGGAAAGTAAGTACATTTTTGATCTATTGGCAGAGATTTTTTAAAAAGTGGCAGTGCTCAGTTTTGGTGAGGATAGAGTACAAAACATTATCCTGGGAGTAAGAGTACAGTTTGAATAGTGGGGGAATTAACAGAACTCCAGGACCTTCCATGTATAAGTTCAGGTGACTTGAGTTTGAAAGTTCTATTTGTCCTTTTTATCTTACCTGAAGACTGAGAATAATATGGGCAATAGACATTTTGAATAATGAGTAGTATTTTACAAATCTCCTTAGTAACAATTTTTTTTTTTTTTTTTTTAAAGACAAAGTTCTTTACTATTGGCATCATAATCTTTGCAGAGAGTTCTTGGTGAGCCAGGCAGGAAAGGCTGTATACTTCTTTTTTTTTTTTTTTTAACATCTTTATTGGAGTATAATTGCTTTACAATGGTATGTTAGTTTCAGCTTCACAACAAAATGAATCAGTTATATATATACATATATTCCCATATCTCTTCCCGCTTGCATCTCCCTCCCTCCCACCCTCCCTATCCCACCCCTCCAGGCGGTCACAAAGCACCGAGCTGATCTCCCTGTGCTATGCGGCTGCTTCCCACTAGCTATCTACCTTACGTTTGGTACAATGAGATATCATCTCACACCAGTCAGAATGGCCATCATCAAAAAATCTAGAAACAATAAATGCTGGAGAGGGTGTGGAGAAAAGGGAACCCTCTTACACTGTTGGTGGGAATGTAAATTGATACAGCCACTGTGGAGAACAGTATGGAGGTTCCTTAAAAAGCTACAAATAGAACTACCATATGACCCAGCAATCCCACTACTGGGCATATACCCTGAGAAAACCATAATTCAAAAAGAGTCATGTACCAAAATGTTCATTGCAGCTCTATTTACAATAGCCCAGAGATGGAAACAACCTAAGTGTCCATCATCGGATGAATGGATAAAGAAGATGTGGCACATATATACAATGGAATATTACTCAGCCATAAAAAGAGACGAAATTGAGCTATTTGTAATGAGGTGGATAGACCTAGAGTCTGTCATACAGAGTGAAGTAAGTCAGAAAGAGAGAGACAAATACCGTATGCTAACACATATATATGGAATTTAAAAAAAAAAAAATGTCATGAAAAACCTAGGGGTGAAACAGGAATAAAGACACAGACTTACTAGAGAATGGACTTGAGACTATGGGGAGTGGGAAGGGTAAACGGTGACAAAGCGATAAAGAGGCATGGACATATATACACTTAGTAACAATTTTATGGAGTAATCTTCTTCATCACTAGGTAGACAGTTAGGGATAACTCAGATGTGAAACACAAAGTGAAGCAACTTTTTTTCCCCCAAGCTTTAATCCATCCTGAAAATTGACATATAATGTTCAAACATATTTATATTCTATTACTAAGGTCAAATCCATTTGAAGATGTTTAAAGGAAGCTTTAGGTTGGCCTCCAGTTTCTGTCCCATCTTTAGTCTTGAGAGGATTAGGCAATTGGAGTGCAGGACATAACATTAGAAAAATCATTGACTTATGGCTTTAAAGTTTTCTCATGAATGCTGGACTTTAATTATTTTATCTCTGCCAGGATAATAGACTGAATAGTGGAATTTATATACTGCTGGCTCAAAGGGGGGAACTGAGAAACTAAAAATCAACTTTCTTATTGACAAGCTGGAGTAATACACATAGATAAAGCCGGCTGCAAAGTTAGTATGAGACAATTTCTCCCAAGAACATGCTACAGCTATTAAGTATCATAACTACTCCTTTTTTGAATGACTATTACTCTTACTGAGAACTGTCGTTCTCCAAAATCCTAAGCTGTTAGAAACTTTGCTGTTTGAAATGACATCAGTATGAAGGAAACATATCATTCTTGCCAGGAGCCTCTAAGTCACTTTGACATAGAGAAACAGCTTTGATATTTCAACCCAAATGCATAGCTTCAGATAGGGAGTTTCTGGACACAGTATTCCACATCTATGTTTACTTTGTATTTCGTAAGGAATAGGACAATGGATACACTTTCTTCGGTAATTTTCATGTTTTGGGTTGTTTTTCCATTCATCTGAGTTGTTGAATTACTGAATTAGGTTGTATATAACATTCTCTTTTTGTTCCTTTTATGTCAGTAGGATTTATACTGATGTTTCATCTTTTTAATTTATTGATTTCTATGTCTATCTTTATTAATTTCTTCTTCCTAGTGGGTTCAGTTTGCTTTTCACTTACTAATTTCTTAAGATGGACATGTAGATCTTTGATTTGTGAGCCTTATTCATTTTGTGATATAAGCATTGAATGTTACAAATTTCACTCTGAAGACTGCTTTGGCTTCATTCCAAAAATTTTGTGTTTTTATACTTATGTTTTTGTGTTTATTTTTATACTTTTTATGACTTCATTTCTTTCAAATTATGTAGTTTTATGTTATGGCTCAAAATATGGTCAATATTGGTGAATGTTCATGTGTACTTGAAAGTTTACTGTGCTTTGCTTGGTAAGTGTGCTTTACTGGTGTGTTCTGTAAACGTCAGGATAAGTTTGTTAATATAGTGTTGTTTATTTATTCCTCATCCTCACTAATTTTTTGTCTACTTCTATCAGTTATGGAGAGAGCAGTGTTGAAATCTTCAACTATAATTTTATGTTTTTCTTCATTAAAGTCTGTCCATTTTTGCTTCATGTATTTTGAAGCTCGGCTATTGGCTGCATACACATTTAATATTGCCATGTCTTCTTAATGAATTTACTCTGTTATCATTAACTAATTTCCTTCATTATCCCTGTTAATATTCTTTGTTGAAATCTATTTTACTAGATAGTAAAATAGTCATTTCAACCTCCTTTTACTTAGTCTGGTACATCTTTTTCCATCCATTTATTTTTTTCTTTCTTTTACTTTAAAGTGAGTTATTTATATAATGCATGTATCTGGGTTCTGCTTTTTATCAGGTCTGACAATTGCTGTCATTTTTGGGAGTGTTTGGATCATTTACATTTAATGTAATTATTGATGTGATTGGGTTTCCTGCCTTCCGTTTGATTAGTTTAATATTATTTCATGTTACATTTTATATCTATTATTTAATAACTTTGTTTTTGGAGTTTGTTCTAAAAGTTTACACTACCATTTTTTAACTTATTGCAGTCTACCTTGAGATAATATAATACAACTTTATGTGTTATAGGAACCTTACAGTAATATCCTATACCTCTTCTCATACTTGTGCTTTTGCTGTCATACATTTTTCTTTTACATGTTACAAACTACACAATTCACTGTTATTATTTTTGCTTCAAGATGTCAGTTATCTTTTAAATAATTTTAATGTGAGAAAACATTTACATCTACTAGCATATAATATTTACAGTATCCTGTGCTTTCTATTTCCTTGGATAAATCCAAATTTTCATCTAATATCCATTTTCTTCTACCTTAAAAGCTTTTTTAAACATGTATTGCAGTGCAGGTCTTCTGGAAACAAATAGTTTCAGCTTAAATTTTTTTTCCTGAAATTATTTTTCATGTTCATTTTTGTAAGATTTTTTTCTCTGAATATAAAATTCTGAGCAAACAGATTTATTAAGAAAATTTAGCACATTAAAGATAGCATTCATTGCCTTTTAGTGTGAGTTTCCTGAAAATCCTGTAATCATTCTTATCTTTGTTCCGTTCTATGTAATATATTTTCCCTGTCTACTCTGAGGAATTTTTTCTTTATCTCTGGTTTTTAGCATTCTGATTATGGTGAGCCTTATTATATTTTATTTTGTGTTTATCCTGCTTTGGGATCTATGGGCTTATAGTTTTCACACTTTTGTAGTTTGGGGCCTTTATTTCTTCATTTTTTATCTGCCTTCCATTTCTCCAGGACTAAAATTGTAAGTATGTTGACTGCTTGATATTGTCTACTTAGCCTCTGTTTTTTCTTGTTTTGGTGTTTTTACTGTCCATATTTTATTTTGTATAGTTTCTATTTCTGTTGCTTCACTGATTTTTTTCTTCCACACCTTTCAATCTGTGGTTAAACCCATCCAGTGTATTTTCATCTCAGGTATTGATTTTTTAAATCCCTAGATTATATTTGGGTCTCTTTAAATATCTTCCATTTTTCTCTTCATCATGGTCATTTCTATACTACATTCTTAAACATGTGAAGAATATTTGTAATAGTTGTTTTAATATCCTTACCTGCTAATACCATTACCTCAGTCATTTGTGTCTCTGTTTCTATTTCTTGACTTATCTCCTGGTTATGGATTATATTTTCTGCTTCCTTGCATGTTTCAAAATATTTGCTCAGATCCAAGGTGCTGGAATTTTTGTTTTGTGTGTTAGGGATTTTGTTATGTTTAAGTAATGTTGGATATTGTTCTGGCATGCAGTTACTTAGGTCAGTTGTGGTCTGCTTTGAAGACTTTACTCTTGGCTTGTGGTGTCATTAAACTCCACTACAAAGAAATAGCCTTCTGTGAACTTAACTTGATGCCCCATGTCTTATGTCTTAAGCCCCACTATTCTGGCTTATAAGAAAGCAAACTACTCCCAGCTTTGTGTGAGCTCTGAGAATTATGTCTCCTCATGTTGGTTGTTTCTCAGATTATGTAGTTTCCACTTATGAATGTGCAGATTTGTACTCAGCCAAAGAATTGAGTGGACTGAAGATTTCCAGAACTCTCTCTATGAAGCTAGTTCCCTATTCTTTGGTGCTCTGCACCACATATTCTAAGTAGTTTGACCTCTCAAAATCAGATCTTTGTCCCCTCCACTCAATGAGACCTCAGGCTCTATGTTAGTTTCTTCCTCCCTTTGTTGAGGACTGGAAAGTAACTCTGGGCAATAAACTGGTATAATTTTAGGTCTTATCTTATTGATTTTCCTTCTCACGAGAACACTCCTTAATTGCTTATTGTCTAATGTTTGAAAATCATTGTTTTATATATTTGTCCAGTTTTCTAGTTGTCTAAGGTAGGAATGTAAATCCAATTTCTGTCCCTCCAAGTTTGTTGGAAGCAAAAGTCCTCCAAAATCCATTTGAATTCTACTATTAACTTTCATTTTTCTTTAATCCTTCTTATGTCATAATTCTGTTTAAAATTTTCTATGATTGATAATTCACAGTCTATTCAGTTCTTAGTTTTTCTTCTTATTTAATTATTGGCGTGTTTTTTGCTTTCTAGGATCTAGGCTGTATATCCAAAAAGATCATGGTATCAGGGATAAAGGATCATTAATTTTGAAAAATAATGAAAATTCTGAACAACTCAAGTGAAAACACATATCAGATTATTATCAGAGACTCTTTCAAGGACTGACATCATAATTCTATATATGTTCTTACTGAGGTTAAGCAATTTTAAAAAGTCAAAGGCTATTTTTTCCCTGCCTGAATATGTTTAAAGGAAAAAGTCTTTGGTTTCAATATTTATGCCTTACTTAGTGCTATGTACCTCTCTTGATGCACAGTGTTGACCTTTTTAAAATAATCAAGCATCAACTCACATTTTGTCAGTGGTTTTTATTCTGGACACAGTCCATGGATTCTTAGTCTGGACATGGTCCATGGATGCATTTTGGGGCTACTTGCAAATTGGAACCTTGCAAATTGATGGAACATTTTGTGTATGTATATTCTATACTTTTCTGTAGTGGTACAAGACCCAATGATATAAAAAATGTTTTAGGAATTGCAAATGAGATTATAGATTATAACCTAGCTATTTTTTATGCACATATTTCTGATCTGAAGGAACTACTAAAATTTTTTTTAATGAATTTATTGATTTTACTTTATCTTTTCCTTTTCTACTCTGCTTGATTGTTTGAAAAAAAATTCTATATATTTAGAATTTGTAATTACAAAGAAATGATTTGATTTGCAGCTTTCAGGGCCTGTTAATCTTACTCAAGGCTTCAGAGAAAATGACAGTTTTTTTTTTTTTTTAACTTCCATTAGAATGTAATCCCTGCTATTATTTTAAAGAATGATTTGGAATAATGCCTGGAAAGAAATAACTAGAAATTGTAGTTTTCACTAGAATTCTCAAGCCTCATCAAAAATTTCTGTTACTTCTCTGAAATCTCAGTATTATTCAGGGTGAGGTAACTAGAAAAAAAAATTTCTGCAATATGCTTTTCCTCTAGTAATGATGATATAGTGGTGATATTTGTTAGTGTGAAAGTCATATCAATTTAAAGGAAGTAATTTGTTAACTGAAAAAATGGTTGCAGTGAAGAATATTAAATCTATTTTGGCAGAGTTTCACAGAACATGTCTTTGTACTAAAAATATCTTTCTTAAAACCTTTTTTTATTCTCAAGTTGACACAAAGGAATTTGGCCTTTTTAACTGTATTGCTGAAATTAAAATATGGATCTTTTGTATATTTTGACACATTTATTGAGGCATAACTTGATTTACATACCATAAAATTCATGCATTTTAATTGACCAATTTACCGATTTTTACTAACTTTATAGAGTTGTGCAACCATCATTACATTCTAATTTTAGAACACTTTCATTATCCTCTAAATTCTCTCATGCCAGTTTGCAGTTAACTCTACTCTCATCCCCAGTCTTGGGTAACCCTTAATCTAGTTTCTATCTCTAGATTTGACTTTTCTGGAAATTCCATAAAGATAAAAACATAAAATATGTAATCATCTACATTTGAATTCTTTCATTTAGTATGGTATTTTTGAGGTTTATCCATATGGTAGCATAATTGATAGTCTGTTCCTTTTAATTGCTCTACTGTGCATTCTAAATCAACCTAAAATTAATAGTTACCACTAGCGGGATATTTTTGTCAATTTATTTTCAAAACATTATACGTGTACTACATGAAGATTTATTTTATGAATATGAAATATTTTAGAGAATACCTTTGAAAATATTTAAGAGGATTTTGAACTACAACTGAGTCATGCTTGATAATTAAAAGGAATTATAGGTAACAAATATTCATAGTATACCCTGTTTTGAACAATGGAATTGTATAGATATTTAAGACATCATACCTATTTCCCTGAAGCTGACTCTATAGAAAAACATATGGGCTAATTTAGCATACCATTTAATATCCATTTATTTCTTGCTGTGTAATAAAACACTCTATAATATTAGATTAAAGCAGCGTTCATAAATGATAACCCATAGGTCACATCTGGTCCCTGGCTTGTTTTTGTATGACCTGTGAGTTAAGAACCATCTTTACATTTAAATAATTGTTTATTTTAAAAAAAGGAAAGAAGAATATGTGACAGACTGTATGTAACTTGCAAAGACTAAAATATTTATTATAGGCCTCTTAAAGAAAAAAAAGGTTTGTCTCCTGGCTTAAGCAACATTTATTATTACCTCTCACAGTTCAGATAAGTGATTCTTGCTTTGAGTCTTTCATGTAGCAACAGTCAGCTCCTGACTGGGGCTACATGCTCGACCTTGACTGACTGTTCATTCAGATGATGTGTGCTGTCACCTGGGAACACAGAAACTTACACTTGGCCTTTCTATGTGGCTTGTACTTCATATTCTTACAACATGGCATCTGGATTCTTAAGTGGAGCATCCCATTGTTAAATATTCTAAGAGATCTATGCAGAAGCTGCAAGGTTGTTTTGGAAGTCATGGAGTGTAATATCTGCTGCAATGTATTGAATATATAGCATCAGCTAAAATCCAATGTAGGAGTTATCTATCACATTGGGTAGGGAATGTACTGGGAAGTGTGGTTTACTGGGGGAGCTGGCTTTCTTGGAGATTAACTTTCATATGCCTCCCTTTGAATCCCAATGATTCTCTTCCTTTGCAAGTGCAAAATATACTCAGCCCTTCCCAAGACTCCCAAAGTTTTATCTTATCAGGTTATCAGGATCAGGTTTAAAGTCTAGAATTTCATTATCTACATCAGGTCCAGGTATGAATGAGACTGGTCCAATAAGATGCTTCTTAATCTGAAGGTCTGTAAATCAGATACAATTTATCTGCCTCCCACACACCCAGCACAGAATAGGGGGACATGATTAATGCCACAGGCATATCCATCTAAAACAGTAAATAGAAAGCACATAGAAGTTATTGTTGTACAGCAATTCTGAAATCCAGCTGGGCTCAGGTGATAATTCACCCTACTTTGGGTGTAGGTAACATAGGCTGCTTAAGTCCCAGTTCTGCTCCCTGGGATTTATTTACCTCTGGTTTTGGCTTTATGCTCTGGGCTCTTGGCTTCAAACTGAGTCATTCCTTCTTTTTCATAAGACATGCCCCAGACTCTTAGCTGAGTAGCTTTCACAGTCTGCTTACTGCTCACAGAAATTTGAAGGGCCTGAGACATCTTTTCATTTTGACTGTCTCTTTCAGTAAAAGTTGGTACAATTATGTTAATATTATGTTTGTTTTTATACATCATAGTATTATGTACTTTTATAAGTCGGCTCCATTAGATAGACTCACACCCACATTTCTTTCGGAGATAGTTTCTTCTCTATCCTGCATCACCCTCATGATTTTTAAGAGTCCCTGTCTACTAAGAGGGTCTAAAAGGCAATCTCTCAGATTCATAGCAGATCTTTTTTCCTAGGCAAGAAAAATCTAGGAAGCATACCCTTAAGATCTTTGGAAAACATTTTAGCTAGCTGAGAGGGTCTAGAAGGCATGCGCTTATTATTCTTAGAAGTCCTATTTTTTCTAGTTGAGAAGGTCTACAAGGAACTGCCTTAAATCTTTCTGAAGTCTCAACAAAGGGTCTTACAGATGCTCTCTCAGTCTTAAATTTATCTTGAGGCCACATTTTACAAAAAGAGCCCTGAATTTGATCTTTACCCAGATGCCATTTCTTACTTTGAGAAACTTCTGCTGTCTAGAAAGACTAGGTTTGAGAAACAGTTTTATATTTTAAGCAAGCAAGTCCTTGTTTCTTATACTTCCTTTAAATTCTGATAAAAAATTTAACAGTGCCTTCTGAAGCTCCATTTTCTCTATTTTTTCATATTGTAGGAGAGTAAAATTTGCCATCCGAGAATATGTCTCTTTGGCATGTGGATTATTTCAACCTGAAAACAATTAAAGCCCAAAGGACTCAGGAAGAACATTTGACTCTCCTCCAACCATCTAAAAGAATTTAGATAGAGGACCTGTTCCAGGAAGGGAGCTATCACCATAGATAAGTATTAGTAAAATATGAACTAGGTGTGATAAACAGGAAGGAGCCCAGAAAAGTCTGTTAAAATTTCGCTCTGTGTCTCACCGTTTCTGTATGGCCTAGCAAACATTTCTTTACCAAACATTTACTTTTCCATCTCTATGTTAATTGCTTTCCCCCTCTCTGAAGTCCCAAACCACTACCCCAATATCCTCTTTTGTCTTTAGCTGAAGATGATATTTAAGGTGAGGACTTTGACCATTTTGGTGAGTTACTCAGTTTTCCTAAGTCTCTCCCATGTACAGCTGACCCTTGGACAACACAGGTTTGAATTGTGTGGGTCCACTTATGCATAGATTTTTTTCAATAGAGAATACTATAGTATTACACCATATGTGGTTGTTTGAATCCATGGATGTACAACCATGGATGCAGAGGAATTGCATATAAAGGAACTGCATATACAGAGGGCCAACTATAAATTGCATGCAGATTTGCGATTTTGTGGAAGGTTGGCACCCCTAACCCCTGCATTGTTCAAGGGTCAACCATATATATGTCATTAAACTCGTTTGATATTGTCCTGTTATTCTATCTCATGTCAATTTAATTCTTAGACCAGCCAGAAGAACTTAGAAGAGTAGAGGACAATTTCTTCCTCCCCAATAATACGCAGCTAAAATAAAATAAGCCAGTTGATAAACTTGTGATATTCTGCCAGAAAAAAAAAATCTCCTGAGCTATATCAAATATCTTATTAGGTAAATTTTTGATACCAAAAGTACCAAGTAATGTACCAAGGGGGAAATAGAATCATCTACCCAGAGTGTAGGCAATGAGGGAGTACATTGTCTGTGGAGAATTTAAAAATAATACTGAAACTAGCTAAAATTTATTCTCTATTTAATCACCATTGAGTGGCAATTGTAAACAATGTCACTGAGAAAATGCTTCTCTGCTGGGGCATTCTACTCCATTACTCCCATGATTACGTTATATGGTAAAAGGGATTTTGTGGATATAATTAAGGTCTCTAATCAGTTGAGTTATTCAAAGAAGTAATATCCTGAGTGGGGCTGATCTAATCACATGAGCTCCTAAGACAGGAAAAGTGTATCTAGAAATTGGACAGAAGTAGAGATGCAATTCTGCTCACCTTGAAGAAATACATTCCTGCTGTGAAGTGCCTGTGAGAGCCATGTGATTTAAGCTTGGTGACACCTGAAAAGAAAGCCTGACATACAGATATTGTGAGATAACAAGTGGGTGTTTTTTCAAGCCACTGAATTTGTTTAATTTGGTACACATCAATAGAAAAATAATACATTTGGTTTATATTTTGTTATGCTATGGTTTTGTATGGGATGATGGTTAAGAAATGTGGAATGATGGTATACTATAAAATTCATTGCAGGGCTTCCCTGGTGGCACAGTGGTTGAGAGTCCGCCTGCCGATGCAGGGGACACGGGTTCGTGCCCCGGTATGGGAAGATCCCACATGCCACGGAGCGGCTGGGCCCATGAGCCATGGCCGCTGAGGCTGTGCGTCCGGAGCCTGTGCTCTGCAATGGGAGAGGCCACAACAGTGAGAGGCCCGTGTACCAAGAAAAAAAAAAAAATTCATTGCACTATCCTATAAATAGTTACCCACTATTTAAGTGCTAAATGTTTCTAAAGTAGAACAAAAGTACTCTTAGGGATAAATATAATGATCTTTGAAAACACAGATGATGAAGCAGTTGCTTATTCTCGAAGATTTTGAGGCAAGCTGCATCATGTTGACATTTGAACTAGGCTTTGAAGGATGAGTAACAGCTGGCCAAGCTGACAAAGGAGGGAAGGACATTCTAGGATGAACAGCATGAGTTGTTCCCCTGAGCAAAAGTTAAATGCTTGGGATTATGGAGAAGAAACACACTGAGCATTAAGGTGATCTTAATGTATAGTTACCTTTACCACAAAGAGTCTAATTTTAGAGGATACAATATTTTGTTTGATTTTATGGATAAAAATAACTTCTTTTCAAAATGTGGATACCTTTCGGGAAAAAAAAAGCGTTTGGAAAGATTAAAATCAATCTCTGTGTTTCTGGACTTTCTTATCAGTTAATATCACCTAAAGTGTCAAGCTGGACAGGTTAAAGAATTTGGAAATAGAAATAATAAATATTTTCTCAGCTATGAGAACAGTCTTCATACAAATGATATTTATATCCAACTTTAAAGGGCTGCATATTTTATAGAGATATATATGCTGTACTGTTAAAAAGTTTTATAAGAAATCATGAGATTAATGGCATAGGATATACTACTTTATGTTTAAAATGTTTTATGTTGTCAATATTAAATTATACATAGTCTGTTTAAACATACTGTATTTTGATTGGGTTGTTTGTTTTTTTAATATTGAGCCCCATGAACTGTTTGTAAATTTTGGACATTAATCTCTTTATGGTCACATTGTTTGCAAATATTTTCTCCCATTCTGTGGGTTGTCTTTTGGTTTTGTTTGTGGTGTCCTTTGCTGTGCAAAAGCTTTTGAGTTTAATTAGGTCCATTTGTTTATTTTTGCTTTTATTTCCATTATTCTAGGAGCTGGATCGAAAAAGATATTGTTGAAATTTATGTCAAAGAGGGTTCTGCCAGTTTACCTCGAAGAGTTTTATAGTATCAGGTCTTACATTTAGGCCTTTAATCCATTTTGAGTTTATTTTTGTGTATGGTGTTAAAGAATGATCTAATTTCATTCTTTTACATGTAGCTGCCCAGTTTTCCCAGCACATTTATTGAAGAGACTATCTTTTCTCCAATGCATACTCTTGTCTCCTTTGTCATAGATTAACTGACCATAGGTGCGTGGGTTTATTTCTGGGATTTCTATCCTGTTCCATTGATCTATATTTCTGTTTTTGTGCCACTACCATACTCTTTTGATGACTGTAGCTTTGTAGTATAGTCTGAAGCCAGGGAGCCTGATTCCTCCAGCTCTGTTTTTCTTTCTCAAGATTGCTTTGGCTATTCAGGGTCTTTTGTGTCTCCATAAAAATTTTAAGATTTTTTTGTTCTAATTCTGTGAAAAATGCCATTGGTAATTTGATAGGGATTGCATTGAATATGTAGATTGCCTTGGGTAGTATAGTCATTTTGACAATATTGATTCTTCCAATCCAAGAACACGGTATATCTTTCCATCTGTTTGTGTCATCTTCTATTTCTTTCATCAGTGTCTTATAGTTTTCTGAGTACAGGTCTTTTGCCTCCATAGGTAGTTTTATTCCTAGGTATTTTATTCTTTTTGATGTGATGGTAAATGGCATTGTTTCCTTAATTTCTCTTTCTGATCTTTTGTTATTAGTGTCTAGAAATGCAACAGCTTTCTGTGTATTTTGTATCCTGCAACTTTACCAAATTCTTTGATGAGCTCTAGTAGTTTCCTGGTACGTATGTATAGTATCATGTCATCTGCAAACAGTGACAGTTTTACTTCTTTTTTTCCTGTTTGGATTCCTTTTACTTCTTTATATTCTCTTATTGCTGTGGTTAGGACTTCCAAATCTATGTTGAACAAACGTGGTGAGAGTGGATATGCTTGTCTTCTTCCTGATCTTAGAGGAAATGCTTTCAGCTTTTCAGCTGTTGTGTGTGATGTTGGCTGTAGCTTTGTCATATATGGCTTTTATTATGTTGTGGTATATTCCCTCTATGCCTACTTTCTGGAGAGTTTTCATCATAAATGAGTGTTGAATTTTGTCAAAAGCTTTTTTTCTGCACCTATTGAGATGATCATATGGTTTCTATTCTTTAATTTGTTGATGTGCTGTATCACACTGATTCATTTGTGGATATTGAAACATCCTTGCATTCCTGGGATAAATCCCACTTGATTGTGGTGGTGTATGATCCTTTTAATATATTGTTGGATTCTGTTTGCTAGTATTTTATTGAGGATTTTTGCGTCTATGTTCCTCAGTGATATTGGCCTGTAATTTTCTTTTTTTTGGTGGTATCTTTGTCTGGTTTTGGTATCAGGGTAATGCTGGCCTCATAGAATGAGCTTGGGAGTGTTTCTCTGCAGTTTTTTGGAATCATTTCAGAAGGATAGGTGTTAACTCTTCTCTAAATGATAAAATTCACCTGTGAAGCCATCTGGTCCTGGACTTTTTTTCATTGTGAGTTTTTAAATCACATTTTCAATTTCAGTACTTGTGATTGGTTTGTTCGTATTTTCTATTTCTCCCTGTTTCAGTCTTAGGAGGTTGTACCTTTCTAAGTATTTGTCCATTTCTTCTAGGTTGTTGATTTTATTGGCATACAGTTTCTTGTAGCGGTCTCTTATGATCCTTTGTATTTCTGTGGTGTCAGTTGTAACTTCTCCTTTCTCATTTCTAATTTTATTGATTTGAGCCCTTTCCCATTTTTTTCTGATGAGTCTGGCTAAAGGTTTATCAATTTTGTTTATCTTTTCAAAGAACCAGATTTTAGATTCATTGATATTTTCTATTGTTTTCTTCCTTTCTATTTTCTTGATATCTGCTCTGATCTTTATGATTTCTTTCCTTCTACTAACTTTGGGTTTTGTTTGTTCTTCTTTCTCTAGTTGCTTTAGGGGGAAGTTTAGGTTGTTTATTTGGACTTTTCTTGTTTCCTGAAGTAAGAAAGTATTGCTATAAACTTCCCTCTTAGGACTGCTTTTGCTGCATCCCATAGGTTTTGGATCATCTTGCTTTCATTTTCATTTGTCTCTAAGTATTTTTTTATTTCACCTTTGATTTCTTTAGTGATCCATTGATTATTTAGCAACATACTGTTTAGTCTCCACGTGTTTGTGTTTTTTACAGTTTTTTCTTATAATTGATTTCTAATCTCATAGGGTTGTGGTGGGAAAAGATGCTTGATATGATTTCAATTTTCTCAAATTTATCATGTCTCGTTTTCTGGCCCCCAATGTGATCAATCCTGGAGAATGCTCCATGTGCACTTGAAAATAATGTGTATTCTGCTGCTTTGGGATGGACTGTTCTATAAATATCAATTAAGTCCATCTGGTCTAATGTGTCATTTAAGGCATGTGTTTCTTTATTGATTTTCTGTCTGGGTGATCTGTCCATTGATGAAAGTGGGATGTTAAAATCCCCCACTATTATTGTGTTACTGTCAGTTTCTCCCTTTATGGCTGTTAGTATTTGCCTTATTTGTTGAGGTGCTTCTATGTTGGGTGCATATATATTTACAAGTGTTATATTTTCTTCTTGGATTGATCCCTTGATCATTATGTAGTGTCCTTCCTTGTCTAACAGTATTTATTTTAAAGTCTATTTTGTCTGATGTGAGTATTGTTACTCCAGGTTTCTTTTGATTTCTATTTGCATGTAATACCTTTTTCCATCCCCTCATTTCCAGTCTGTATGTGTCTCTAGATCTGACGTTGACCTCTTTTAGACAGCATATAGATGGTTCTTTTTTTGTATCCATTCAGCCAGTCTATGTCTTTTGATTGGAGCATTTAATCCATTTACATTTAACGTAATCATCAATATGTATGTTCTTATTGTCATTTTGTTAATTGTTTTGGATTTGCTTTTATAGGTCTTTTTTCTTCCTTTCCTGTTTTGTTCTCTTGTGACTTGATGACTATCATTAGTGCTGTGTTGGGATTCCTTTTTCTTTTGTGTGTGTGTGTCTATTGTAGATTTTTGGTTTGTGGTCAATGTGAGGTTTTGCTATAGCAGTCTATATATAAACGAGATTGTTTTACTTTGCTGTTTTTTAAATTTCAAATGCATTTCCAATGTCCTGCACTCATACTCTCCTATTCTCACGATTGCTAGTTTTGATATCATATTTGTATGTGGAAGTGGGTATCATATCATATTTGTGGGGGGAGGGATAAATTGGGAGTTTGGGATTGACATATTCATACTGCTTTATGTAAAATAGATAAATAACAAGAACCTACTGTATAGCACAATGAACTCTGCTCAATATTCTGTAATAACCTAAATGGAAAAAGAATTTGAAAAAGAATAGATACGTGTATATGTGCAACTGAATCACTCTGCTATGTACCTGAAACTAACAGAACATTGTTAATCAACTATACTCCAGTATAAAATAAAAATTTTAAAAAACATGTCATAACCCATAATAAGATTATTCTACATTTGCACATTTCATGTCAATTATAAGGGAATTCATTATTTAATCATAATGCATAAGAAAGTCATTTCAGATTAAACAGGAAGTTTGAAATACTTCTATTTCTTTTTTTAAATTAATTTATTTTATTTTTGGTTGCATTGGGTCTTCATTGCTGCGTGCAGGCTTTCTCTAGTTGTAGTGAATGGGGGATACTTTTTGTTGCAGTGCATGGGCTTCTCATCGTGGTGGCTTCTCCTGTTGTGGAGCATGGGCTCTACATGTGCAGGCTTCAGTAGTTGTAGCTCACAGGCTCTAGAGTGCAGGCTCAGTAGTTGAGGCACCTGGGCTTAGTTGCTCCGTGTCATGTGGGATCTTCCTGGACCAGGAAGGAGGCAGGAGGATTCTTAACCACTGAGCCACCAGAGAAGTCCTGAAATACATCTATTTCTTATTGCACTGTGAATCATTTAAATTTAAAATCTGTAGAAAAGACACAGCAAGAAAAAATTCAGTGATGAAAATTTTAACAAATTCCTGACATATGACAATAATATTCGAATACCAAGCCAAAAGAAATAAATTATTATTGTGCTTTCCCCTTTTTAATTTAACAGTTCTGCAGAAATGAGCCCAGGTACCTTTTGCTACTAGAGTAAGGGAAGCATGAGTTAACAATAGTTAAACTTGAAGATTAAGTTTTATAGTACATGTACCTAGTAGGGCTTCTTGGACAGAGCTCGTATTTTTTCTCTCTTCATCTCCTTATCTCAATTTGAATCTTGACTGTCTTACTCCTTAACTAAAATGACTTCTTTCTCAGATGAGGAAACTGAGGCTCAGAGAACCTCACAGAATCATAGAATCTCATATTTGGAATAGAATACAGAGGTCATCTAGACTACTCTTCTCCTGGTTTATGTCACCAGAACCCTCATGTGACATTCTTTGAATATTAAAGATTTCACTACCTTTTAAAAAGCCATTTTAGGCTTGATATCTAGAAAGCATCTTCATCTTGAATTAAAAGACCTTTGGAAGCACATAGATTAATATCTTTTGCATAAGACATCCTGTCAGATATTTAAGGATAGCTCTCATCATTGAAGTCCACTATCCACTAGACCAGTTCTCTAAGTAGGTTAATGGTTGAGTGGGGGTTAAATTTCAGGTCTCATTCTTCCCATAGTTTTTTCACCTCTCCTTGCTGTCTAAGGGGCAATTCAGGATGTTTATGTAGGAAAAAGCAAGTCATTATCACTTTCAAGAAAAATCTCAGAAATTTTTACTAGTAGTTTTATATAGTTGAACTTCAAAAATATTCTGTACAAAGGTTTACATCCAGAAATTGCAATAGAAATTATATGTGATATTAGAAGTTACCTTAGTTTATACAGTTTCCAAAAGACCCTTACAATTTATAGAGAGCATCAAAGCTAGTTGAAACAACTTGCTGGAGTAATTGGGTGTACCATTTCTAAGAAGGAAGAAAGGAGTATATTACATTTAAACCTCCATCTTATTTGACCAATTATAACAGAGATGCAGTATGTACATATTGGCTCATGCATTTTTTGGTCAGTTATGAAAAATTTAAAGCTACTAGATAGGAAAATATCATGTCTCTGCCTTTCTAAACTGTCCAGGGAATATAATAACACTTGTGAAGGCATTTTTAACCAGAATATTATGACAGTCTTAACAGTTGACAGATGTGATTAACTCCTATCTTGTTTTGGTTATATTGAATGGGGAAAGATGTGCCATTAGAGAAGAGAAGGTCTGCCAGCTAATTAGCACAATAGATGCTCCATCAACTTTGCTGTTTCTTGCAAATAGTATAGTTCAGTATATACAAATTTATTTATTTGGCATAAAGAAATGAAGCTGCCTTTTACATTTGAACTTGTATAGGTGAAGACATGTTATAGTGTGCTATGGACTAGATGTTTGTATCCCCCCAAATTCATATGTTGAAAAGCTACTGCCAGTGCAATAGTATTAGGAGGTGGGGTCTTTGGGAGGTGATTAGGTCATTAAGGTAGAACTCTCATGAGTGGGATTAGTGCCCTTATAAAAGAGGTCCAGAGAGCCAACTACCTTGCCACGTCTGCTGTGTGAAGATGCAATGAGAAGTCTGTGACCTGGAAGAGGGATCTCACCTGACCATGCTGGCACCCTGATCTCTGAATCCACCTGCCTTCAGAACTGTGAGAAATAAATTTCTATTGTTTATAGGCAACCCAGTATGTAGTATTTTGATATAGCAGCCTGAACAGACTAAGACACATTATAAAAGATATTGAGAATTATGTTCAAGAGAGATTTATATTTCTTTACTCTTATTTGTAATTCATTAATTCTAATGTATTTCATATTCCTGTTTATACCTCAGAGTCCAATGTAAATGCCACAAAGTATTTTATGTCTATCAAAAAAGGTCAATTTAACTTTAGAAAATAAATAGTATAATCACATAATTATGTTATTTTACCCATTTTTCATAGAGAAGGAAAATGCTTCATTCCTTTTTAAAAAATTTTTATTGGAGTGTAGTTGATTTACAACATTGTGTTAGTTTCACATATATAGCAAAGTGAATCAGTTATATATATACATATATCCACTCTTTTTTAGATTCTTTTACCATATAGCTCATTACAAAGTATTGAGTGGAGTTCCCTGTGCTATACAGTAGGTCCTTGTTATTTATCTGTTTTATATATAGTAGTGTGTATATGTCAATCCCAATCTCCCAATTTATCCCTCCCCCACCTTTCCATTGTGGTAACCATAGGTTTGTTTTCTACCTCTGTGACTCTATTTCTGTTTTGTAAATAAGTTCATTTGTACCATTATTTTAGATTCCACATATAGGAAATATCATATGATATTTGTCTTTCTCTGTCTGACTTCAATCAGTATCACAATCTCTAGGTCCATCCATATTACAGCAAATGGGAAAATGCCTCATTTTTGCACAATATAATATTATAAGAAGGTCATTGTACAACTACTGTATCTAAACGATTTTATGTGGAATACTGAATAGATTTGTAATAAAGCAGCAGTTCAGTTACTAGAAGTATATAATTTTACTACATTTTGGTCAGGAAAGAAATTATAAAGGATTGTGAAAAAAGATCTTCTAGCACCATATGTCTAGGTTTCCAGGATTTTATTCTAAGTTCTATGGAAAAAAAATACATCTGAATTAGGATTATGAATTGAATATTCTTGTTAATGTTTACTTTTCAAAGTAAGTAAATCTTGATCTGGGGATATCAGTTTCCTATACTTATTTAACAAATTGCGAACTAGACAAATGTAGAAAGTTGTGGACTTGGTAGGTGAGACATACAAAACCCCAAAATAATAGAAAAGAACTTCAATTAGTTTATGCAGCTCAGTAGTCCTTTCCCCTTTCTTCTCTTCTTTATTGCTTACCTTATTCCACAGAGTAGCAACTACAGATATTGCATACCTCCTCCATCCTTTCTCTGTGGTTGATTCATTTTCCCTGCTTAGGAACATTCAGAGACATCCTTTATCTTAAATGAGGAAACTTTTACCTGATCTTGCCTATCACAACCTCTGTCATTAAATGAGAACTTTACATTCATATACCATACACCCCCAGGTTCATAAATGTCTTAAACAGCCCTGGCTATTCAAAGCTAAATAACCAATGTCAAGCCCTGCATCTGTGTTTTGGATCTCATTTTCCATCTTCACATTCAGGAATTGTCACTACCTTTTCTCTGTCTTATGTACTCAATCCTTTTTTTTTTTTTCAAGTGGAATTTTCCCCCCAGTAGTTAAAAAAAAATTTTCATGTTTGTGCCCATTAAAAATCAAACAACACATCTTAATCCCTTTCCCTATTGTGCTCCTCCCCCCAGCCCTCTCCCCAACTGGAATAGGGGATGAAGAGATACAGAGTACTACATATAAAATAAATAAGCTACCAGGATATATTGTACAGCACAGGGAATATAGCCAATATTTTATAATAACTTTAAATGGAGTATATTCAATAAAAATATTGACTTACTATGTCATACACCTGAAACTAATCCAGTATTGTAAATCAACTGTACTTTAATTTAAAAAAATCAAATTATACATGAATAAAATTCCCTTAGTTTACTACCAACCCCCTATCACTACTAGCTACTATATCATCTCCTTCCTTTAAGAATCAAATATGTTTTGAGATTTATCATTTTTGTCTCATTAATAAATCACACTGGGAAAACTGGACACACAAATCACAGCAACAGGATGAAAGTGGAATACTCTCTTACGCCATATACAAAAATCGACTCAAAAGGCATTAATGATTTAAATGTAAGACCTGAAACCATAAATTATAGGTTGTAAGCTCCTTGACATCAGATTTGGTGACGGCATTTTTGCATTTGACACCAAAATCAAATGCAGCAAAAGCAAAAATAAACAAGTGAGACTACATTGAACTAAAAAGCTTCTGTATAGCAAAGGAAATCATCAACAAAATGAAAAGACAACCTGCCAAATAAGAGAAAATATTTGCAAATTATATATCTGATAAGAGGTTAATGTCCAAAATATATAAATAATTCATACAACTGAATAGCAAAAAAAAAAAAAAAAAAAAAAAACCCACACACAATTTAATTAAAAAGTGAGCAGAGGGCTTCCCTGGTGGCGCAGTGGTTGAGAGTCCGCCTGCCAATGCAGGGGACACGGGTTCATGCCCCGGTCCGGGAAGATCCCACATGCCGCGGAGCGGCTGGGCCCGTGAACCATGGCTGCTGAGCCTGCACGTCCGGAGCCTGTGCTCTGCAACAGGAAAGGCCACAACAGTGAGAGGTCTGCGTACTGCAAAAAAAAAAGTGAACAGAGAATCTGAATAGACATTTTCCACAGAAGACACACAGGTGGCCAACAAGATCACTAATCATCAAGGAAATGCAAATCAAAACCACAGTGAGATATCACCTCTCACCTGTCAGAATGGCTACTATCAAAAAGACAAGAAATAACAAGTGTTGGAGAGGATGTATAGAAGAGAGAACCCTTGTACACCCTTGGGGGGAATGTAAATTGGTGCAACCACTGTGGAAAAAAATATGGAAGTAACTCAAAAAATTAAAAATACAGCTACCATATGATCCAGGAATTCCACTTCTGGACACTTATTTGAAGAAAATGGAAACACTAATTCAAAAGTATATATGGACACTCAGAGTCATTGCAACCTTATTTACAATTACCAAGATATGGAAACAACCTAAGTGTCCATCAATGGATGAATGGATAAAGAAGACGTGGTGTATGTATATACTGTGGAATATTAATCAGCCATAAAAAGAATGAAAACATGCCATCTGAGGTAGCATGGATGGACCTTGCAGGTATTATGTAAATGAAACAAGCCAGAGAAAGACAAATCTTGTAGCACCTCACTTATATGTGGAATCTAAAAAACAAACAAATAACAACAACAAAGCTAAGCCCATAGATACAGAGAACAGTTTTGTGGATGCCAGAGACAGGGGTTGGAGGGTGGGCCAAATGGGTGCAGGGAGTCAAAAGGTACAAACTTCCAGTTACAAAATAAAGTCATGGAGAATTAAAGCACAGCATGGCAACTATAGTTAATAATACTGTATAGCATATTTGAAAGTTGCTGAGAGAGTTGATCTTAAAAGTTTTTACCACAAGGAGGTTTCAGCTTCAAGATGGCAGAGGAGTAAGATGTGGAGGTCACCTTCCTCCCCACAAATACATCAGAAATACACCTACATGTGGAACAACTCCTACAGAACCCTTACTGCATGCTGGCAGAAGACCTCAGACCTCCCAAAAGGCAAGAAACTCCCCATGTTCATGGGTAGGGCAAAAGAAAAAACAGAAAAAAGAATAGGGATGGCACCTGCCCCTCTGGGAGGGAGCTGTGAAGGAGGAAAAGTTTCCACACACTAGGAAGCCCCTTCACTGGTGGAGACAGGGGGTGGATGGAGGGTGGGGGGATGTTTCAGAGCCACGGAGGAGAGCACAGCAACAGGGGTGCAGAGGGCGAAGCGGAGAGATTACTGTACACAGGATCAGTGCCGACCAACACTCACCAGCCTGAGAGGCTTGTCTGCTCACCCGCTGGGGAGGGTGAGGGTGGGGAGCTAAAGCTCGGGCTTCAAAGGTCAGATTCCAGAGAGAGGACTGGGGTTGGCTGCATGAACACAGACTGAAGGGGGATAGTGGGCCACAGCTAGCCGGGAGGGAGTCCAGGAAAAAGTCTGGACCTGCCGAAAAACTACATGTAAAACTACATGTTAAACTACAATGAGGTATCACCTCACACCAGTCAGAATGGCCATCATCAAAAAATATACAAATAGTACATGTTGGAGAGGGTGTGGAGAAAAGGGAACCTTCTTGCACTGTTAGTGGGAATGTAAATTGATACAGCCACTATGGAGAACAGTGTGGAGGTTCCTTAAAAAACTAAAAATAGAACTATCATATGACCCAGCAATCCCACTACTGGGCATATACCCTGAGAAAACCATAATTCAAAAAGAGACATGTGCCACAATGTTCATTACAGCACTAGTTACAATAACCATGACATGGAAGCATTGTTAAGTGTCCTTCGACAGATGAATGGATAAAGAAGATGTGGCACTTATATACAATGGAATATTACTCAGCCATAAAAAGAAACAAAATTGAGTTATTTGTAGTGGGGTGGGTGGACCTAGAGTCTACCATACAGAGTGAAGTAAGTCAGAAAGAGAAAAAGAAACGCCATATGCTTACACATATATATGGAATCTAAAAAAGTCAAAAAGTGGTTCTGAAGAACCTAGCAGCAGGATAGCAATAATGACTCAGATGTAGAGAATGGACTTAAGGACACGGGGCAGGGAAAGTGTAAGCTGGCACAAAGTGAGAGAGTGGGGTTGACACATATACCCTACCAAATGTAAAATAGATAGCTAGTGGGAAGCAGCTGCATAGCACAGGGAGATCAGCTCGGTGCTTTGTGACCACCTGGAAGGGTGGGATAGAGAGGGTGGGAAGGAGACACAAGAGGGAGGGCATATGGGGATATATGTATAGTATATCTGATTCACTTTGTTATACAGCAGAAACTCACACAACAATGTAAATCAATTATACTCCAGTGTAAGAGAAAAAAGCTAATAGGAGATATTAGATTTCTTTCATTTTCTACACTCTTGAGTGGTTTAGATATCATGAAAAGTGTATCTTCCTTGTAAATTTGAAAGAAATCGCCTATAAATCACTCATAAATGTCTTTCAATGAATTTATGTCTGTGACTTTTCTAGTGTCTTCTTATTGTCATTGTTTTGTATATATCTTCTGCTTTATGTTGAATTAATTTTGGTCTCTTTATTCATAGAAATTGTTTATTTTATCTAGTTTTTTTTAAATGAGCAGAGATGGTTTTATTATTCTCCATATTATCTTATTTTCTTGATGAAATTTGCCAGAAGGGTAAAAAAAAAAAAAAAAGGTTTTTACCACAAGAAAAAAAACATTATTATTTATATTTTTTCAGAATTTCGTTATTCATTATATCTGACTCCTGCCTCATTGCAGTCTAGCTTCATGCCCATTCGCTGCCCTGGTACAGTACTCAGTAAGTTCACCAATGACCTCTCTGCTACCTATCCTGATGTCTATTTACAGTAACATCTCATTCATCATTTCAGAATCACGTGAAACTGATCACCACCCTTCTTGAAAACTACCTTTTCCGAGTTTCCATGCGAAAACACTTTTCTTCCCCTCTACCTTTTCATCTGAATCTGTATCCATTCCTTCTCTTTCTTCTTTGCATGTTATCTCAAGGCACAGTTCTGGGGTTTCTTACTTTCTCACTCTACACTCACTATTCCCTTGTTGATTTGATCCATATCCAGTGCTCTGATTACCCACCTATATGGAGATGAAGACTGGACTCATTATCTTTCTCTTCCAATCCTACCCCTCCTATTGTTACTTAACTAAAAAATGTCAGCATCCAGCTGCAAAAGCACAGGAACAAGCCTGACATCCTTTTCTCTTTCCCTTCTCATCCTTATTTAGTGCTTTAACAAATCCTGCCAGAATTTCCTCTTAAATAGTACTTGAACTTGTCCCTTTATTCTTTGCCTCCACTACAGTCTCCACCACTCTTATTCAAGGTATTAAGATATGTTACCTGGATGATACCAGTGTCCTGTTTATATGTATTCATTCAGCCTTTCTTTAATTAGTTCTCTGTATTGCAAATGTTAATTTGATCATGTTACTATGCCTCCCATCCTTAAAATCCTTTGATAATTTCTCATTGTTCTCTGGCTAAAGATGATTCCTTTGATATGACCTGTAAGACCCTACATGGTCTGTAACCACCAGAGAAACTCTTGGTTTCTTTACTCCCGTCACACTGCACTCTTCAATCCTTTGTATCCAAAATACTTTCCCCAAATACCTCTTTATTTGACTATTTAATTTCAAATTGCAATTCAAGCACTGCTTTCTTAAGGTAGCCTTTCCTATCTCCATGTTAGAATCATTCACCCCATGATAGTCTTTCAGGAGCCTGATAACTCTTGTTTTTAGCACTTCCTCTGGTTAGAACTTTGTGTTTTTATTAGTGATTATTAAATATCTACCTTTGCTACTCAACTATCAGCTCAATAAAGAAAGACATTAAGATTTTTGTTCTTTATCATTATATAATTAATGGTCAAGCAATTATTTATTGTGTCTTAATAAATGCTTCCTTGCATTAGTTTTCAGCTGCTTTCTGGAGAGTTTGTAGCTCTTGACTCCATTCGTCTGTTATGATCCTGCTTTTGACCCTTTGGTCATGGCTTTTTCTTCTGTTCTCACTGGTTCTTGACTCTGTGCACTCTTCTAAGGACTTGATTTGGATTTTCCCTCTGATACTCTATTCTGAGAACTTGTAGACTAGATAGTTCACCCAGTCCACCAAAATTCCAGAATTTGGGCAGATCCTTGTTGCTACTTAGAACTGCCATTCTCTGTTTCCCTTAGGAAATTCTTGGATACATGCCTTTTACTCAGTTTACTTACTTCCCCTTTATGCCTTATTTGCCTGAAACTTTTAGCTCCTGACACTACAAGTATTCTTATGGGCACTATCAATTATCTCAATAATCTTTGAGCTTTCAAATCTAGCACATTTGTTCAATGAGATTTTTGAATATATTTGTTGCCTTCTTATCTATCACTTGCCCTTTAATTCTTCTTCCTCTTGCCCTTTAATTATAACTGTTCCTTGAAAGTCAGTCTCTTTTGTCCTTTGAATTTTCTTTCTTTCTTATCCCTCTGGTAACTCAACTATAGTTATGCTTTTGTTTTTAGCTGCTTTATTAAGATATAATTCAGATGCCATACAATTTACCCATTTAAAGTGTACAGTTCAAAAGAAAAAAAATAACGTGTACAATTCAATGGCTTTTAGTATAGTCACAGAATATATATCTATCACCACAATTATTTTAATAAGATTTTCATTCCCCAGTAAAGAAACCCTGTACACCTTAGCCATCACCCTTCAATCTTCCCACCTCCTTTCCCCCAGTCCTAGACACAACACTAATCTACTTTGTTTGTCTATATTTGCCTATTTTGGGAATTTCTTTTAATTGATCACACAATATGGTGTCCTTTGTGACTCGCTTTATAGTAATGATTTTAAATGACATTACAATGCCAATTTCTCAATCATTTATATCTAGACATAACTTCTGAACTTCAGCATTGAGTTGACAAATGCACATTCTCTATAAATCATTCTTAGTTCAATTTAAATACCTAAAGGAGAACTGTTGACTTTTTTTCAGCTAGCTTGCTTGTCTTCATTTCTTATTTTTATCAAAATATGTGACATCACAGACACTGTTATTCTCCCCCAAACCTCATACTTTCTGTAACCCTACCTATTCAGTGCCTAGCATGTGGGTGTTTGTCATATGCTGTTTGAATGAATGAGTGATTTAATGACTGGATGTATCAGTTTACCTTCTCTCCATTCTCCTATAGACTATCCAGGCATTTAATTCCTCAGACTTGCTTCCAAGTGTTTCCCCCAAAGCTGTGAAACCTCTAATTTCATATTCTTCAAATATCACTTTCCTGTTTATTTTTTAACATCTTTATTGGAGTATATGTGCTTTACAATGGTGTGTTAGTTTCTGCTTTATAACAAAGTGAATCAGTTATACATATACATATGTTCCCATATCTCTTCCCTCTTGCATCTTTCTCCCTCCCACCCTCCCTATCCCACCCCTCTAGGTGGTTACAAACTACAAGCTGATCTCCCTCTGCTATGCGGCTGCTTCCCACTAGCTATCTATTTTACGTTTGGTAGTGTATATACGTGCATGGCACTCACTCACTTTATCACAGCTTACCCTTCCCCCTCCCCATATCCTCAAGTCCATTCGGTAGTAGGTCTGTGTCTTTATTCCTGTCTTACCCCTAGGTTCTTCATGACCTTTTATTTTTTCTTAGATTCTATATATATGTGTTAGCATACGGTATTTGTTTCTCTCTTTCTGACTTACTTCACTCTGTATGACAGAATCTAGGTCCATCCACCTCACCACAAATAACTCAATTTCGTTTCTTTTTATGGCTGTGTAATATTCCATTGTATATATGTGCCACATCTTCTTTATCCATTCATCTGTTGATGGACACTTAGGTTGCTTCCATGTCCTGGCTACTGTAAATAGAGTTGCAATGAACATTTTGGTACATGAGTCTTCCGGAATTATGGTTTCCTCAGGGTATATGTCCAGTAGTGGAATTGCTGGGTCGTATGGTAGTTCTATTTGTAGTTTTTGTTTGTTTGTTTGTTTGTTTTGTGGTACGCAGGCCTCTCACTGTTGTGGCTTCTCCCGTTGTGGAGCACAGGCTCCGGACATGCAGGCTCAGCGGCCATGGCTCACAGGCCCAGCCGCTCCGCGACATTTGGGATCTTCCCGGACCGGGGCACGAACCCATATCCCCTGCATCGGCAGGCGGATTCTCAACCACCGCACCACCAGGGAAGCCCCTAGTTGTAGTTTTTTAAGGAACCTCCATACTGTTCTCCATAGTGAATGTATCTATATACATTCCTACCAACAGTGAAAGTGTTCCCTTTTCTCCACGTCCTCTCCAGCATTTATTGTTTCTAGATTTTTTGATGATGGCCATTCTGACCGGTGTGAGATGATATCTCATTGTAGTTTTGATTTGTATTTCTCTAATGATTAAAGATGTTGAGCATTCTTTCATGTGTTTGTTGGCAATCTGTATATCTACTTTGGAGAAATGTCTATTTAGGTCTTCTGCCCATGTTTGGATTGGGTTGTTTGTTTCTTTGTTATTGGGCTGCATGAGCTGCTTGTAAATTTTGGAGATTAATCCATTGTCAGTTGCTTCATTGGCAAATACTTTCTCCCATTCTGAGGGTTTTCTTTTGGTCTTGTTTATGGTTTCCTTTGTTGTGCAAAAGCTTTTAAGTTTTATTAGGTCCCATTTGTTTATTTTTGTTTTTATTTCCATTTCTCTAGGAGGTGGGTCAAAACGGATCTTGCTGTGATTTATGTCTTAGAGTGTCTGCGTATGTTTTCCTCTAAGAGTTTGATAGTGTCTGGCCTTACATTTAGGTCTTAAATCCAATTTGAGTTTATTTTTGTGTATGGTGTTAGGGAGTGTTCTAATTTCATACTTTTATATGTATCTGTCCAGTTTTCCCAGCACCACTTATTGAAGAGGCTGTCTTTTCTCCACTGTATATTCTTGCCTCATTTATCAAAGATAAGGTGACCATATGTGCGTGGGTTTATCTCTGGGCTTTCTATCCTGTTCCTTTGATCTATATTTCTGTTTTGTGCCAGTACCATACTGTCTTCATTACTGTACCTTTGTATCATTGTCTGAAGTCAGGGAGTCTTATTCCACCAGCTCCATTTTTCGTTCTCAAGATTGATTTGGCTATTAGGGGTCTTTTGTGTTTCCATACAAATTGTTAAATTTTTTGCTCTAGTTCTGTGAAAAGTGCCAGTGGTAACTTGATAGGGATTGCATTGAATCTGTAGATTGCTTTGGGTAGTAGAGTCATTTTCACAATGTTGATTCTTCCAATCCAAGAACATGGTACATCTCTCCATCTATTTGTATCATCTTTAGTTTCTTTCATCAGTGTCTTATAATTTTCTGCACACAGGTCTTTTGTCTCCTTACATAGGTTTATTCCTAGATATTTTATTCTTTTTGTTGCAATGGAAAATGGGAGTGTTTTCTTGATTTCACTTTCAGATATTTCTTCATTAGTGTATAGGAATGCCAGAGATTTGTGTGCATTAATTTTGTATCCTGCTACTTTACCAAATTCATTGATTAGATCTAGTAGTTTTCTGGTAGCATCTTTAGGATTCTCTATGTATAGTATCATGTCATCTGCAAACAGTGACAGCTTTACTTCTTCTTTTCCAATTTGTATTCCTTTTATTTCATTTTCTTCTCTGATTGCTGTGGCCAGAACTTCCAAAACTATGTTGAATAAGAGGGGTGAGTGTGGAAACCTTGTTTTATTCCTGATCTTAGTGGAAATGGTTTCAGTTTTTCACCATTGAGAATGATGTTGGCTGTGGGTTTGTCATATATGACCTTTATTATGTTGAGGAAAGTTCCCTCTATACCTACGTTCTGCAGGGGTTTTATCATAAATGGGTGCTGAATTTTGTTGAAAGCTTTCTCTGCATTATTGAGATGACCATATGGTTTTTCTCCTTCAGTTTGTTAATATGGTGTATCACGTTGATTGATTTGTGAATATTGAAGAATGCTTGCATTTCTGGAATAAACCCCACTTGATCATGGTGTGTGATCCTTTTAATGTGCTGTTGTATTCTGTTTGCTAGTATTTTGTTGAGGATTTTTGCATCTATTTTCATCAGTTTTATTGGCCTGTATTTTTCTTTCTTTGTGACATCTTTGTCTGGTTTTCATATCAGGGTGATGGTGGCCTCATAGAACGAGTTTGGGAGTGTTGCACTCTCTGCTATATTTTGGAAGCGTTTCAGAAGGTAGGTGTTAGCTCTTCTCTAAATGTCTGATAGAATTCACCTGTGAAGCCATCTGTTCCTGGGCTTTTGTTTGTTGGAAGACTTGTAATCACAGTTTCAATTTCACTGCTTGTGATTGGTCTGTTCATATTTTCTATTTCTTCCTGATTCAGTCTTGGCATGTTGTGCATTTCTAAGAATTTGTCCATTTCTTCCAGGTTGTCCATTTTATTGGCATAGAGTTGCTTGTAGTAATCTCTCATGATCTTTTGTATTTCTGCAGTGTCAGTTGTTACTTCTCCTTTTTCATTTCTAGTTCTGTTGATTTGAGTCTTCTCCCTATTTTTCTTGATGAGTCTGGCCAATGGTTTATCAATTTTGTTTATCTTCTCAAAGAACCAGCTATTAGTTTTATTGATCTTTGCTATTGTTTCCTTCATTTCTTTTTCTTTTATTTCTGATCTGATCTTTATGATTTCTTTTCTTCTGCTAACTTTTTTATTTTTTTAGGTATGCAGGCCTCTCACTGTTGTGGCCTCTCCTGTTGCGGAGCACAGGCTCTGGATGTGCAGGCTCAGCAGCCATGGCTCACGGGCCCAGCTGCTCCGCAGCACGTGGGATCTTCCGGGACTGGGGCACAAACCGTGTCCCCTGCATTGGCAGGCAGACTCGCAACCACTGCGCCACCAGAGAAGCCCTCTTCTGCTATCTTTTGGGGGTTTTTTTGTTCTTCTTTCTCTAAATGCTTTAGGTTTAAGATTATGTTGTTTATTTGAGATGTTTCTTGTTTCTTAAGGTAGGATTGTATTTCTATAAACTTCCGTCTTAGAAATGCTTTTGCTGCATCCCATAGGTTTTGGGTCATCATGTCTCCATTGTCATTTGTTTCTAGGTATGTTTTGATTTCCTCTTTGATTTCCTCAGTGATCACTTCGTTATTAAGTAGTGTATTGTTTAGCCCCCATGTGTTTGTATTTTTTACAGATCTTCTCCTGTAATTGATATCTAGTCTCATAGCGTTGTGGTCAGAAAAGATACTTGATACGATTTCAATTTTCTTAAATTTACCAAGGCTTGATTTGTGACCCAAGATATGATCTATCCTGGAGAATGTTCCATGAGCACTTGAGAAAAATGTGTATCCTGTTGTTTTTGGATGGAATGTCCTACAAACATCAATTAAGTCCATCTTGTTTAATGTATCATTTAAAGCTTTTTTTACCTTATTTATTTTCATTTTGGATGATCTGTCCATTGGTGAAAGTGGAGTGTTAAAGTCCCCTAGTATGATTGTGTTACTGTCGATTTCCAATTTTATGGCTGTTACCATTAGCCTTATGTATTGTGGTGCTCCTTCATTGGGTGCATAAATATTTACAATTGTTATATCTTCTTGGTTTGATCCCTTGATCATTATATAGTGTCCTCCTTTGTCTCTTGTCATAGCCTTTATCTTAAAGTCTATTTTGTCTGATATGAGAATTGCTACTCTGGCTTTCTTTTGATTTCCATTTGCATGGAATATCTTTTTCCATCCCCTCACTTTCAGTCTGTATGTGTCCCTAGGTCTGAAGTGCGTCTATTGTAGACAGCATATATATGGGTCTTGTTTTTATATCAATTCAGCCAGTCTGTGGCATTTGGTGGAAGCATTTAATCCATGTACATTTAAGGTAGTTATCGATATGTATGTTCCTATTCCCATTTTCTTAATTGTTTTGGGTTTGTTATTGTAGGTCTTTTCCTTCTCTTGTGTTTCTAGCCTAGAAAAGTTCCTTTAGCATTTGTTGTAAAGCTGTTTTGGTGGTGCTAAACTCTCTCAGCTTTTGCTTGTCTGTAAAGGTTTTAATTTCTCCATCAAATCTGAATGAGATCCTTGCTGGGTACAGTAAACTTTGTTGTAAGTTTTTCTCCTTCATCACTTTAAATATGTTCTGCCAGTCCCTTCTGCTTGCAGTTTCTGCTGAAAGATCAGCTGTTAACCTTATGGGGATTCCCTTGTGTGTTATTTGGTTTTTTTACCTTGCTGCTTTTAATATGTTTTCTTTGTATTTAATTTTTGATAGTTTGATGAATATGTGTCTTGGCGTGTTTCTCCTTGGATTTATCCTGTATGGGACTCTCTGTGCTTCCTGTACTTGATTAACTATTTCCTTTCCCATATTAGGGAAGTTTTCAACTGTAATCACTTCAGATATTTTCTCAGTTCCTTTCTTTTTCTCTTCTTCTGGAACCCCTATAATTCGAATGTTAGTGCATTTAATGTTGTCCCAGAGGTCTCTGAGGCTCTCCTCAGTTCTTTTCATCCTTTTTTCTTCATTCTGCTCTGTAGTAATTATTTCCACTATTTTATCTTCCAGGTCACTTATCCGTTCTCCTGCCTGTTAATCTGCTATTGATCCCTTCTAGAGTAATTTTAATTTCATTTATTGTGTTGTTCATCATTGCTTGTTTCCTCTTTAGTTCTTCTACGTCCTTGTTAAATGTTTCTTGCATTTTCTCTATTCTGTTTCCAAGATTTTGGATCATGTTTACTATCATTATTCTGAATTCTTTTTCAGGTAGACTGCCTATTTCCCCTTTTTTTTTTTTTAATTTATTTATTTAGGCTGTGTTGGTTCCTCATTTCTGTGTGAGGGCCCTCCCCAGCTGCAGCGAGCAGGGGCCACTCTTCATCGCAGTGTGCGGGCCTCTTACTATCACAGCCTCTCTTGTTGTGGAGCACAGGCTCCAGCCGCACAGGCTCAGTACTTGTGCCTCACAGGCCCAGTTGCTCCGTGGCATGTGGGATCTTCCCAGACCAGGGCCCGTACCCGTGTCCCCTACATTGGCAGGCAGATTCCCAACCACTGCGCCACCAGGGAAGCCCCCCTATTTCCTCTTCATTTGTTAGGTCTGGTGGGTTTTTACCTTACTCCTTCATCTGCTGTGTGTTTTTCTGTCTTCTCATTTTGCTTATCTTACTGTGTTTGGGGTCTCCTTTTTGCATGCTGCAGGTTTGTAGTTTCCATTGTTTTTGGTGTCTGTGCCCAGTGGGTAAGGTTGGTTCAGTGGGTTGTGTAGGCTTCCTGGCAGAGGGGACTAGTGCCTGTGTTCTGGTGGATGAAGCTGGATCTTGTCTCTCTGGTGGGCCGGTTCATGTCTGGTGGTGTGTTTTGGGGTGTATGTGGACTTATTATGATTTTAGGCAGCCTCTTTGCTAATGGGTGGGGTTGTGTTTCTGTCTTGCTAATTGTTTGGCATAGGGTGTCCAGCACTGTAGCCTGCCGGTCGTTGAGTGAAGCTGGGTGTTGGTGTTGAGATGGAGATCTCTGGGAGATTTTCGCCGTTTAATATTTCGTGGAGCTGGGAGGTGTCTTGTGGACCAGTGTCCTGAAGTTGGCTCTCCCACCTCAGAGGCCCAGCACTGACTCCTGGCTGGAGCACCAAGAGCCTTTCATCCACACGGCTCAGAATAAAAGGGAGAAAAAGTAGAAAGAAAGAAAGAGCATAAAATAAAATACAGTAAGATAAAATAAAATAAAATAATTAAAATAAAAAATAATTATTAAGAAAAAAAATTTTTTATAGGTAAAAACAAACATAAATGGACGGACAGAACGCTAGGACAAATGGTGAAAGCAAAGGTATACAGACAAAATCTCACACAGAAGCATACACATAACTAATGACAAAAAGAGGGTAAGGGGAAAAAATAATAAATCTTGCTCTCAAAGTCCACCTCCTCAATTTGGGATGATTCGTTGTCTATTCAGGTACTCCACAGATGCAGGGTACATCAAGTTGATTGTGGAGATTTAATCTGCTGCTCCCGAGTCTGCTGGAAGCAATTTCCTTTTCTCTTCTTTGTTCGCACAGTTCCCAGGGTTCAGCTTTGGATTTGGCCCCGCCCCTTCGTGTAGGTCACCTTAGGGCGTCTGTTCTTTGCTCAGACAGGACGTGGTTAAAGGAGCAGCATATTCGGGGGCTCTGGTCACTCACGCGTGGGGAAGGGAGGGGTACCGAGTGTGGGGCGAGCCTGCGGCGGCAGAGGCCAGCGTGACATTGCAGCAGCCTGAGGCGCGCTGTACTTCTCCGCGGGAAGTTGTCCCTGGATCCCGGGACCCTGGCAGTGGCGGGCTGCACAGGCTCCTGGGAGGGAAGGTGGGGATAGTGACCTGTGCTTGCACACAGGCTTCTTGGTTGCGGCAGCAGCAGCCTTTGCGTCTCATGCCCATCTCTGGGGTCTGCGCTTTTAGCCGCGGCTCGTGCCCGTCTCTGGGGTGCGCGCTGATAGCCTCGGCTTGCTCCCGTCTCTGGAGCTCCTTAAGCAGTGCTCTGAATCCCCTCTCCTCGCACACCAGGAAACAAAGAGGGAAGAAAAAGTCTCTTGCCTCTTCGGCAGCTCCAGACTTTTTCCCGGATTCCCTCCCGGCTAGCCGGGGGGCATTAACCCCTTCAGTCTGTGTTCACGCTGCCAACCCCTGTTCTCTCCCTGCGATCCGACCTAAGCCCGAACCTCAGCTCCCAGCCCCCGCCCGCCCTGGCGGGTGAGCAGACGAGCCTCTTGGGCTGGCGAGTGCTGGTCGGCACCGATCCTCTGTGCGGGAATCTCTCCACTTTGCCCTCTGCACCCCTTTTGCTGTGCTCTCCTCTGTGGCTCCGCAGCTTCCCCCCTCCACCACCCGCAGTCTCCGCCCGCGAAGGGGCTTCCTAGTGTGTGGAAACCTTTCCTCCTTCACGGCTCCCTCCCACTGGTGCAGGTCCCGTCCCTATTCTTTTGTCTCTGTTTTTTTCCTTTTTCTTTTGCCCTACCCAGGTATGTGGGGAGTTTCTTGCCTTTTGGGAGGTCTGAGGTCTTCTGCCAGCGTTCAGTAGGTGTTCTATAGGAGCAGTTCCATGTGTAGATGTATTTCTGATGTATCTGTGGGGAGGAAGGTGATCTCCGCGTCTTACTCTTCTGCCATCTTCCTCAACTGTCCCCCACTTTCCTGTTTAGCATATACTTATTGAACTTTTGCTAGGAAAAGAGCCTTGTGAAATTCAAACAACACAAGATTTAATGTCATAGGATCTGTGTCCATGTCCTAATTTCATTACTTCCCTGTTGTGTGATTATGCATTAGTTACTTCATCTTTTTTTCTTTTTGACTCAAGTTCTGAAAACTGAGAGAGATGGCGTTAGTAAGGTTTATTTCAAAGAAGCCCGAAAAATCTGCAGTACCTACAGCAGTACCTAGTATATAGCAGGTACTCATAAAAATTGGTGGAAAAAGATTTTCAAATGTGATCATATATTTTAAAATTCTCTCTAATTTAAAAAGGTTAACTTATTAATTTAATTAACCCTGTTTCAAGCAGTTAGAGAGAATGAAACAAATAAAAGGTCTAAGCCATTTTTTAGGAACAAGAAATTCTGTTACCTATAGGCTTAATACAAAGCTGAATGGTACACTTTCATTACAATGCAGTGTCTTAATTGAGGAAACAATTTCATGTTTCAAATGTTAGAGCATAGTTTTCAGCGTGTTTTGAAAAGGTTGGTACATTACTTATGTTTGTACAGTCTGGCCCCAGAAGTTAGGCTACTCTTAATGTGAGTGGTACCATGAATTGAGAGGGCCTTCTCTCAGGGCTATGTGAGGCAATGGGTCCTGCCTTGGTCTGTGTTGATATCTTAGCAACTTTCAAATATGCGAGACAGTATTATTAACTATAGTCACCATCCTGGACATTACATCCACATGATTATCTTATAACTGGAATTTTGTACCTTTTGACCGCCTTCACTCATCTCACCCCCCCCACCCCCACTGTGGCAGTCCCTTTGTTTTTTTAATCCATTTCCACATGCTCGGAATATTTTTCTGCATTAGTATGAACACTTCCAGGACCATGGAAGTCCATAATCATCTCACCTTTTCTGAAACTATAGAATTTGTACTCAGAACCACACCCTTTTGGCACTCACTTTCTTTGCCAATGAAATTATAAAATTCTCAATAGTTTTTCTCCCTTCTTGTTCCCACCAGTGTCTAGCATGTTATAAACACAAAATGTAGTCAATATATATTTTTTTGAATGGATAGGCAGAAATTTGCTATAAGCTAAGAAAAACAGATACCATTAGGAAAAATTCTCTTAGAAGGTTGATTTAAGCAATTTTAGTAAAAATTATTTTAAAAGGACTTAATTGTCAAACCAGAGACAGAAAAACACCTAAAAGAACAATGAAACAGTTTATTAGTTAATTGAATTCAGAAATGAATCATTTTTATATGTATGCAGTGTTTCTCTTCCTACTCTAAGTTCAAGTATGAATGCCAACACTGAATTCAAATAGAGCTTTGGTGAATGAGTAAATAGCTCAAGGTCAGCAACAGACTAAACATGCTGCTTGTCTGTTTCCCAGTCAGTATGGTGGAAGTTACAGGTGTAGCTGAAAGGTCACTGCAACACCCCACAATTTGCATTTTTAAGGCTTCTGGGAATATGATTCTACATCAGGATGTCACCTCCTAGACTGCTTAAGTTTTTAAAGCAGTGAGATTTTATGACCTTGGGAAATGATATCCCCTATTCAACCACCTCCTAAAGCATAGAAGAAGTGATGCCAGTGACACTGTGCATCACTGTATAATACTGATGGTTTGAAAACTATATCTAGGTGACAGAAACCTATGGATAGATAGATGTGACTTTCATTTACTAGGCACTCTAAGTCAAATCAATTAATATTGATTAATTTATCTTGCATCTAATTAAGTGGTTTTTTCTCCACCCAGGTAATATTATTGACCTATTGTATCTCTGTGTATATGTGTGTTGGTGGTAACGATGTTGAAACCTGTGTTCTCTGTTCATCACCTGCTCAATATTGTAGACATTTTAGAAATAGAAATGTGGTTCCTCCCCGCTAGGAACACATGACTGCAAACCTCGCTTGAGAACTTCTCTCAACCTGGTGATTGAATCCAATCATTTTAGAGCAAAATGTTTTGAAACCCTGATATTAACGTTGTTGGATTTTTAAACTCATTTTTTATTAATTTTATGTTGAGTGCACACACAAGGCATTCAGAACCAGAGTCACATTATTATCTATTTAAAAAGTAAATAATTATCATGTTGTTCCCCACACTCTTGTAATTACCCCAGGGGCAACTCTGTGTAGACAGGTCAAACATCTATGCATACAAATTTCAAAGTATATCATAGCTGAGGAACAGAGAACATTGGATTTTCTCCATTTATCTATGGGAAAGAGACAACTGACCCTTTCTTTAACCTGAGATGGGATGGAAAGAATCTTAGGTTTTCATTCTAATCTTTGAACCATAAATGTGTCTTTCTAAGAGTCATATAAACCATGGGTCTCCTACTTTTAAGACCTAAAGATATCACCAAGTTGTAGGTTTCATACCTCTTGAAATGTAAACACCTAGAGAGATAGTGCTCCTGTCCTTCTGGCACCTTGGGACTTAACCTAAGGACCTAGTCCAGAGCATCTGGCACTTTTGGATCAAAGCAATTAACTACACAAATGGCTGCAGAACTAATTCTTATGGTGTGTTAAGAACAAAATGCTTCTGGGGAATTGAAAGCACACATTCCCTATCTTATATACATTTCACTGTCTCAGGAGGTCAGGGCTTGTCACAAGAGCCCTGAGAAATGTAAGGGCATGTTATCTCCCCACAGGCTAGATTCAGAGACAGGTGTTTTCCAATATATTACTCGATTGTCACAAGAAGTCTCCACAATAGCTGTCATGATGACAGTTTTTCAAGCTCAGAAGAATGAGTCTCATCAAGTTTAAACAATTGGCCTAAGATTATGTAGCTAGGATAGTTATTGGTTTAGTGAAAATAAAGTTCTGCCTGGTGCCAAGCCTATCCTCTTTCTACTATGGGAAAATAAAGTGAAGGAGAACAATTTTAATGCACCTCTTGTCCCAAGAATTCTTTGACAAATAAAACAGATTTCATTTTATTTATTACTTTCACTTTGCAGAAAGTTAAAACTTAAAGAAATATGAATCCACATTAGTGCCTTGGGTCTGGGTCGAATCTAGGAACAACAACAAAAAAAAAACCCACAGAATTTTTCTTGTAATTTTCAAAGAAAATTTTATAAGTATCTGATAGAGAGGGAACCTTTCTAAAAACTTCAAAATGTGTTATTTGCTGGAGCTAGTTACTTCCTCAGATAGACACATCTTCTCTATCTTTTCAATGACTTTCTGTTCTTCCAAGTTAACATGAAGAGACCGATTCTGAGAGCCAAGATAAGTACTGCTAAGAAATTGTACAATAGGACATCATAGATCTAAGAGAAGTTTCTCACATATCCGAAGCCTAATGATAGAATTTAAATAAAGGAAACATGCTAAAGTTGGAAAGCTAGGTGTTATTACTATATGGAGGGCAGTTTTTCATCTTGAAGTTGAATGCAAGGCAAGAAACAATATCTTTCTTTTCTTGAAATAAATAATTCCTATAACCTAAGCAGAGCAGATCAACCAGCAAACTCTTCATTTCCTTAGTACGCATCCAACATTCCACAACAAACCAAACCAAACCAAAACAAAAATAGTGGCTTTATAAGATATTAAAATTCCTTTGCCTTTTTGAAAAGTGAAAAAAAGGAATCAAATTCATAAACTAAAAACTTCCAATTTAATTTAGAGAGTTCTAGAAATATTTTTAAACAACAAATAACACATAATATTTTAGTCTGTCCTCAGACTGTAGCTTTGTATTTTAGTAATTGAGAATAGAAAAACATTTATTTGTGTAAAGTCAAATGGCTAACAGCTGATTCAAGGGCTCATTTGAAGCAGAAAGGAAAGAATAACATGAATGATCGTTCAAACTGGAATTGAGATATTGTCCTTTTTTAACATTGACATGATGTTTTGTGGGGAGGAGAAGTGACAATATAGAGATATGTGTATAATTTATTGATATTCTCCTAATAAATTACACATGGTAGAAAAAAATTAGAAACAAGTCTGAGATTCTAAAACATTTGTAAAGCACTTATCAAGATTATTTCATTTTTAGAAAAGACTACAAATTGTAAGTAAGGGCTGAGAGAATTGTGTCAACAGGGACATGGGGAATATATATTTCTCCTCCAGATATACTAATATTGAACCTAGTCACTTTCCAAATCCACTTTATTGTGAAGCTTTCCATCACACAAATCTGTTTCAGCCTAACCTTCTATGCCACCTAACCTTTCAGTACCTCAAGAATCTGCCTGATTTTTGTTCCCCAGGCTCAGATTCTTAGTTAAATACCCACTTGCCTTTACCAAAGAGTATATTTAGTTGATCCATAACTTTCCAGTTTGGTTTTTTTCCTTTAGGTTGACAGTCCCTCGACATCATGTGTTTTCTCTTACGTACTGTGTAGCTCTACCAAAAGCCAAGTGGAACTAAGATGTTATTTGCAGAAAGAACTGTTAAAAGAAGTTTTTTGGAAGTATGAGATGTGAGTCTCCAGCCCTGAATGAAATGTGTTTAAGCAATTCACTTAAATAGAGATCGGTCCCTCAGAGATATTCTAAAGAAGTGAACACTAAATGGGAGGGTGGCTTTTGTTAAATATGAAATATATGATTGCCCATTTGTCCTTGACCTTGGGGAAATCAACATGTTATATTGGCAGGTAGTCATTTGACTAGCTAGGCATAACATCAGGGGATTTAAAAAAAATATTAGCATGCATCAATACGTATCAGTAGAGTCATATTTAAAATAACATGTATAATAGAGATCAGATAAAGTAGAAGATAGAAAATGCTTAAAATCCTATAATAATAGAATCTCCAAATGATTTATTCACTAACTCTACTAAATAATGAAGTTGAAAGTGGTTTTTACCTTTCCCAAGTGAACAGTATTACTACAGGGTGCTAAATTACCCCAATTACAACTTGTTTGATATGGTAATTTAGAGGCAAATGGAATGGGGGAGTAAGAGAAATGAGTCCCCCCAAAGTATGAGTTAAAACAGGTACAGCAGACGTCAGGGAACCTCATATGGGTGCTTTTACAGTAGTTACATAAATTGCTTCTTTCATACAACACAAGATTTAATTCCTTTCTTCCAAAGAGCTAGCACCAGTTTATTTCCTTCTTTGAAATGTATGATAAAATACAAAACCTCTTAAAGACTCAATAAGATTAAAAATAGATCAGTATTAAATAGGGTACCAAGATTCATTGTACTGTAGGTGATGGGAAAGAGACTTTATGGATACAATTTTCTTTCCTAATCTGCACAAGTCACATAGGATTTAGTGAAGAGTTTGCACTACATATAAAGCAGCTAAATTGATCTCTTCACATTCTAAGGTTCTCACACTATGGATAATGTTTATTTTTTAGTCCTACCATCCTTCTCACGAAACAGGTCTCGCTAGGCTTTGGTGATCTTTGAGCCTTACTCTGCCTCTCCTCATATTCTTTCTTTGATGTGTAATGTTCTTTGTTTCATTCTCATCTTTTCTTTGTTTCAAAAGCCTAATAAATTTTTGAAGCTAGCTCAAGCTAACTCTTACCTTGCTGGATTATGTCATGACCAATTCCAGTGCATCTTGCCCAATCTATTTGGTAAGGAAGTTATTTTGAGAGGCAGATGAGTAGGGCAGCAACAATTCAGCTGTTAGATAATCTCCAGTTTGTGGTCTATTTACTGGCAATGAAAATCACTCTGGAATTCACTTCCTCTGTGCTTCCTTTCACTATGACAGAGTAGAACATATAGATGAGCTAGGTCAGACCACAAAGCGCTGGTCTGACGGCAGTTTTGCAAGAAAGATGACTTGTCTCTTTTTTGTTTGTTTGTTTTTTTGGTATGTGGGCCTCTCACTGTTGTGGCCTCTCCCGTTGCGGAGCACAGGCTCCGGACGCGCAGGCTCAGCAGCCATGGCTCACGGGCCCAGCCGCTCCGCGGCATGTAGGATCTTCCCGGACCGGGGCACGAACCCTTGTCCCCTGCATCGGCAGGGGGACTCTCAACCACTGCGCCACCAGGGAAGCCCGACTTGTCTCTTTTTAAGATTTATTTTCCTTTGGGTTACTATGGGAAGCAAATACTTAGAATAAAAGATACATACTGCATAACAATAAATGAGCAGACACAAAATGATTGACCTCTCCTGCATTCTTTTGTTACTTTTTATGTTCCCTAGTTCTTCTTGGAGGTGCTGTTGTTCTTAATCAGAAAACTACTGTAGCCTGTTCCTAGAAAGGAAAAAAAAAGACTTAAATTGGAGGTAGAAAGAAACCAGAAACTTCTTGCCCTTTATATGGATAGTAAGGGCATATGCCAATTACTCTAGGCTCTATCCACCACCAAATAAGGCAGTTGTTGCTGAGCCACAGTTACATAACTGGTACTCTAATATTTTTAATAACACATTGATCCTTCAGTTGCTCTGGCCATGCCTACCAAAAACATTTTAGTAGCAGTGATATTTTGGCATCAGCCAGAGTAGATTCTTGACAGAAATGCCTAAGAATGAATGCATTTATAAATAACTCATCTGCCTGGAAAGGAACAACACATACTAATGCCCAGAGATACAAGCATGTTTACAGTTAGTGAATTAAAAAAAAAAAAGGTGAAACTGAATTTTACTTAATTGTTAAACACAGTTGTTCTCACCTTCACTGGCTTACCTTGCCTTATCATGTGACTTAAATTCTTTTTTCATTTTGTGTCCTTTCAGAGCATTTTTTGCTTCTTTTTATTCTGGTCAATTGACTAAATTCCCATGTATTATTCTGTACTTTGTTTTTTATTTTTTGCTCTCCATTTATTCCTTCAGGATTTCCTATTTTTAGATGGTTATGGAAAATAGCATAGTAAATTGAATTAATTACACTTTTTTTTTCCTGGTTAAGTTGTACATGGCTCACTGCCCTTGTTTGTTGAAAATATCTTACCATCTGGGGATCCTCATTCTGTTCTAAGGTAATGGACTAAAGTATGTATATAGGGATCATAGTCCCTCTTTATATGACTTGTAAACCTTTCCCAAAATTGTATCTTTTAAACTGCTCCTTTTCTAATATAATTCATCTGATCAAAAACCTTGAGTGATTTTTTAAAAAATTGTGCCTTAGATATAATCCAAACACCTTCATTGTTCATTCATAATCCTTCACAACTGTGTCCTAATTTGAAATTAACCTTTCCTCTAAGCAATTAATCTTACATATCCATTATTTATGACTTGACTTCTATTACTTACTTGGAAAATTCTTTCTTTTCCTCTCATCTGACATAAATCTTAAGCATTTTTTGTATTCAACTCAAATATCACCTTTATGATATTGTATTTTGACTCCTTCCCTCTTCTGAACTCACATATGGTTTATAGTCTCTGCTATTCATTTTATGCTTTTCATAAAGTCTTATTTATAAACTACCTCCATACATCAAATACTTTTTCAACTATATTAAAAATATAGGAAAGTGGTCATTCTTTTTTTGTTTTTATTGCTACTCTAGTAAGACTTTTCTGATAGTATCAATAATTACTTAGGAAATATTCATTGTTTGTTAGACTAATACAGCAGATTATACCATATTGGGTATAATAATAATCTAGTGTAGAAGTTTCATAGTGGTTCCTATCAAAGAATAGCTCAGATAAATGTGTTAATGCTGATGATGTCTATCCATAATGGCACAGATGCAAGGGATATATTTGTGTGAGGAGATGGTGACTTACACTTTAGATTTTTATGTCCAACATGACACCCATTTATTTCTGATCTTTTTTTTTTTTTTTTGAGTAGATGCATTGATTGGGATTATGGTGTGAGTTTAAATAACACAAAGATTAATTTGGCAGAAAGTTATTGGTGAGTTTTTATTAATCTCATTAGCTAATACTTTGAATTTCAAGACTTTACAAAATATCTCTATTTTATACCAGGACTTACATAGCTCATTATACCATTTCTCTCCTAATACCACATTACACAATGTTCCCTCCCAAATTTAGCTTTGTATAACATATATTGAGTCCACCAATATTGTGTGACAAGGGATGTAGAGGGATGATTCACTAGAGAAAAAGGATAACTTTTTGCTGTTTATCCTTGGATTTCATTCCTATTTTCTTTTGGTAAGTCTTGTCATCTTACCTTCAGCATCCATCATCAAACTCTAAAAAGTGAAGAAAATGCCAACTTTGCAAGATCTGTTGGTGTTAGGGTCTTTATACCACATATAACAATATTAGATAAGCAGGTACATGGCATCTGGAAAGAGATGTAAGTCATTCAAAGACAATATGGCTTTGGAGAGTATAATTTTCACTGACTTGTTCAGGCCAGTAGTTAAGGAAAATAAGATTACTGAGGAACTATGCATTTGCTCTATCCTGCTATAGGTATAGCTCTAGAACACTGAGAACATTGAGAAAGGCCATTATACCACCCACTTCTGACTAATGCCTTTCTAAAATGAATGGTTTGAGTTTAAGGTGTTTGCAGAATATCTAAATAGGGATAAATTTTAGGTAATTGAATGTATATATGTTGGAATCTTGATAAAAGTGTTAAAAATAACTATAGTTACAATATTTTGTTAATGGATACACAGTATAAAAATACATAAATTGTGACATCAGCAACATAAAATATGTGTGTGGGGCAAGTAAAAGTGTAGAACATTTATGTGCACTTTCAATTAAGTTGTTACCAGCTTAAAAGAGACTGTTATAACTATAAGATATATTATGAAAGCCTCATTGTAATCACAAAGCAAAATCCTATAATAGGTGCACAAATGATAAAGAGAAAAATTCAAAGCATACCACTTCAAGATCATCAGTTCACAAAGAAAGACAACACGAGAGGAAGAAAGGAACAAAGAAACTAGAAAACAATCAGAAAACAATTTTTAAAATCAAAATAGCAAGGCTTTACATATTAATAAATACTCTAAATGTAAATAGAGTTTAAATTCTCCAATTAGAATACATATAATGTAAATGGATTGAAAAAAAGACTCAACTATATGCTACACACAGAGACTCATTTAAGGTTTAAGGATACTCACAGACTGAAAGTGAAGGGATGGAAAAAGATATTCCATGCAACTGGAGGCCAGAAAAGGAGAGGGGTAGCTATACTTAAGTCAGACAGAATATACTTTAAGTCAAAAGGAGGGTAACAAACAACAAAGAAGGTCATTATATAATTATAAAGAGGTCAATTCATCAAGAGGATATAAAATTATATATGTACCCAAAGCATCTTAATATACTAAACAATTATTAACAGATCTTAAGGCAAAAATATACAGCAATGCAATAATAGTAGGGGACTATAATATCCCACTATTAACAATGGAAAGATCGTCCAAGTAGAAAATCAATAAGTAAATAATGAAATTAAGCTATAACTTAGACCAATTGGATCTAACAGACATATAGAACATTCCCTCCAACCTCAACAGAATACACATTCTTCTCAACTGCACATGGAATATTTCCCAGGATAAATCATATGTTAGTTCACAAAATAAGTCTTAACAAATTTATGATGATTAAAATTTTATTAAGTATCATTTTCAAATACAATGGTATGAAACCAGAAATCATAACAGGAGGAAGACTGGAAAAGTCACAAATATATAGAAATTAAACAATACACTTATGAACAGAGTCAAAGAAGAAATTAAAAATATTTTGAGACAAAAATTGAAACCAAAATTTATGGCATGAAGTACAAACAGTTCTAGGAGGGTAGTTTATAATGATAAAGCCCTACATAAAAAAATAAAGACTTCAAATAAACAATGTAACATTAAACCTCAAAGAACTAGAAAAAGAACAAACTAAGTCAAAATTTAACAGAAGGAAGAAAATAATAAAGACTGGAGCAGAAATAAAACAGAGTCTAGAGTGACAATAGAAATAATCAATGAAATTAAGAGTTGCATTTTTAAAGATAAAATGGGCAAAGCTTTAGCTAGACTAAGGAGAAAAGAATGATGAATCAAAAAGAAAAACACAAGAAAAACAACAACTCCAGAAATGAAAAAGGAGACAGTAAAGTGATACCACAGAAACACAAAGGATACTAACAGACAACTATAAACAATTATATACCAACAAACTAGATAACTTAGAAGAAATGGATGGTCAGAATGGCCATCATCAAAAAATCTGCAAACTATAAATGCTTGTGAAGGTGTGTAGAAAAGGGAACCCTCCTACACTGTTGGTGGGAATGTTAATTGGTACAGCCACTATGGAGAAGAGTATGGAGGTTCCTTAAAAAACTAAAAATAGACCTACCATATGACCCAGCAATCCCACTCTTAGGCATATTCCTGGAGAAAACCATAATTCAAAATGATACATGCACCCCAGTGTTCACTGTGGCACTATTTACAATAGCCAGGACATGGAAGCAACCTAAATGTCCATCAGCAGAGGAATGGATAAAGAAGATGTGGTACATATATACATGGAATATTACTCAGCCGTAAAAAAGAACAAAATACTGCCATTTGCAGCAACATGGATGGATCTAGAGATTGTTATACTGAGTGAAGTAAGACAGAGAAAGACAAATATCATAATATATTGCTTATATGTGGAATCTAAAAAGAGGGTACAAATAAACTTATTTACAAAACAGAAGTAGAGTAACAGATGTAGATAACAAACTTATGGTTACCAGGGGATAAGCAGGAGGGGGGATAAAATGGGAGATTGGGATTGACATATACACACTACTATATATAAAATAGATAACTAATAAGAACCTACTGTATAGCACAGGGACCTCTACTCAGTACTCTGAAATGGCCTATTTGGGAAAAGAATCTAAAAAAGAGTGGAGATATATATATATATAACTGATTCACTTTGCTGTACAGCAGAAACTAACACAACATGGTAAATCAACTCTAATAAAAATTTTTAAAAAAAGCAATGGATAAATTCTTAATCATTTACAACTTACCAAGACTGAATCATGAATTAATAGACAATCTGGACACAGCAATAGCAAGCAAGGGAATTGAATCAGTAATCAAAAAACTCCTGACAAATAAAAGCCCTGTACCAGATAGATTTACTGCCCCTGTGGTAATACCAATCCTTCTCAAAATTTTCTTAAAAATTAAAGAGAAAGGAACACTCCCAAACTCATTTTATGAGGCCAATGTTACCCCAATACCAAAGCCAGATAAGGACACTACAAGAAAAGAAAATTCTAGGACAATAATTTTGATGAACATTGATGTGAAAATCTTCAAAAAAAAAAAAATACCAGCAAACCAAATTCAAGAGCAAATTAACAGAATCATACACAATGATTCAGTGGGATTTACTCTTGGGATGCAAGGATGTTTCAAAATCCATAAGTCAATCAATATGATACACCACATTAACAGAATGAAAGATAAAAATCATAGAGTCATCTCAATAGATGCAGACAAGCATTTAACAAAATTCAACATCCTTTCATAATAGAAACTCTCAACAAATTAGGTGTGGAAGGAATGTACCTCAATATAACAAAGGCCATATATGATAAGCCCACAACTAACATCATACTTGATGAAAAATTGTATACCTTTTCTCTAAGATTGGGCATAAGATAAGAATGCCCATTCTCACTACTTCTATTCAACATAGTACTGTAGGGGTAGCCACAGTGATTAGGCAAGAAAAAGAAAAGCATCAAAATTGGAAAGGAAGATGAAAGATTATTTGTAGATGACATCATCTTATATGTAGAAAACCCTAGTGACTCCACTAAAAAACGGTTATAACTGACAAATTATTTCAGTAAAGTTGTAGGTAAGAAATCAACATAAAAATATATTGCACTTTTATATACTGACAACAAGCTATCTGAAAGAAAAATCAAGAAATCAGTTCTATTTATAATAGCAATGCAAACAACAAAATACTTAGCAATACATTTAAACAAGGAGGTGAAAGACCTGTACACTGATAAGATATTCATAAAAGAAATTGAGGATACAGATAAATGGAAAGATAGCCCTCCATGTTCTTGGATTAGAATAATTAATGTCTATACTACTCAAAGTGATCTATAGATTCAATGCATTCCCTACTGAAATTCTAATGGCATTTCTCACATAAATAGAAAAAACAACTCTAAAATTCAAGTGGAACCACAGAAGACCCTTACTAGCTAAAGTAATCCTGAGCAAGAAGAACAAAGTTGGAGACATCACACTTCTGACTTCAAACTACATTACAAAGCTATCATAACCATATGCTACAGGCATACAAACATTCACATAGACTAAGATACTTAGGAACAGAATAGAGAGCCCAGAAGTAAACTGACATGTTAACAATCAACTACTTTTCAACAAGGGACCAAGAATATATGACAGGCTAAGGATAGTCTCTAATAAATTATGTTTGGAAAACTGGATATCCACATGCAAAAGAATGAAACAAGACCACTATCTTACACCACTCACAAAAAATTATATAAAGTCTTAAATGTAAGACCTAAAACCATAAAACTCCTAGAAGAAATCACAGGGGAAAAGCCCCTTGACATTGGTCTTTGCAATAATTTCTTGGCTAAGATGCCAAAGGCACAGGCAACCAAATCTAAAACAAGTAAGTTAGGACTACATCAAACTAAAGAGCTTCTGCATAGGAAACAATAAATTGAAAAGGCAGCCTACAGAATAGGAGAAATTATTTGTACACTGTATATCTCAGAAGGGGTTAATATCCAAAATATATAAACAAAACTCATACAACTAAATGGAAAAAAAGCAACTAGTTCAATTAAAAATGGGCAAAGGACCTGAATAGACATTTTTCCAAAGAAGACATATGAATGGCCAGTAGTTACCTGAAAAGTTGCTCAACACTACTCATCATCAGGGAAATGCAAGAGATCCCCTCATATTTGTTACAATGTCTATTATCAAAAGATAAGAGATAATAAATGCTGACGAGATTGTAGAGAAAAGGGAAGCCTGTGTATTGTTGGTGGGAATGTAAGTTGGTGCAGCCACTATGGAAAGCAGTGTGTAAATTCCTCACAAAATTAAAAATAGAACTACCATATGACCCAGCAATCCCACTCCTGGTTATAAATCTAAAAGAAATGAAATAAGTATCTCTAAGAAATATCTGTACTCCCATGATAATTGCAGCATTATTCACAATATCCAAGATATGGAAACAACTTAAATGTCCTTTAAAGGATGAATGGGTAAACAAAATGTGAGATATATATATATAAAGAAAATGTGATAGATATAATTTTATATATATATAATTTTTATATAAAATAGAATAATAGAATATTATTCAGCCATAAAAAGGAAGGAAATCCTGCCACTTGCAACAACATGGATGAAGCTGGAGGGCATTATGCTAAGTGAAATGAGCCAGATAGAGAAGAGGAAATACTGACTGGTATCGCCTACATGTAAAATCTTTAAAAAAAAAAAAAAAGCTGATTTTGTAGAAATAGTAAATAGAATAGTGGTTGCCTGGGGCTGGGAAGAGTGGGAAATAGGGAGATGTACATCAAAGTGTACACACTGTCAGTTGTAAGATAAATAAGTTCTGAGATTCTAATGTCTAGCATGGTGAAAATGATTAACAATATGGTATTGTATACTTGAAATTTGCTGAGAATAAACCTTAAGTGTTCTCGCCACACACATAAAGAGAATTAACTGTGTGTGGTGTGGTGGTGATGAATGTATTAATTATCTTGATCTTGGCAATCATTCCACAATGTATATCGTATCATATCATATCATGTTGTACACTTTAAATACAATTGTATTGTCTATTATTTCCCAATGAAGCTGGGAAAAAAAAAAAACAGTTTATTTCTAATTTGTGAAAAGTTCATGCAGTAATTCAGGGATCCAGGCTCATGACCTCTTGTGGATCTGTCAATCAACATGCAGCTTCTGAAATTACTTTGGTCATCATTAAGCTAGCCAGAAGGTCAAGGTCATGCAGCATAGATGAAGGAGATTTTAATGGTACTATTTAGGCAATGGTATACATTATTCTCACATTTTGTTGGCTAGTGCTTTGTTGTATGGTTGACCTGAACTCAGCTAACTATAAAGGAGTTGGGGAAATTTAGTCTAGCTGTGGGCCTGGAAATAAGAGGTTAGACAGACAGTTTGCAGGTTTCTGCCACATTTTCTAATGTAAACTCTTATGGGCTTTAAAACTACCTAATTCTAGTTCACACACTGATTGAATACAGTATGAAAATAATAATTTTTGTCTACATAGGAGTATGGTGAAATAAACCTTTTGGAAGTAATCTTCTTCATTTATTTTTGGTGTTGGAAGTTTGAGAAATTATCATTTATTAAGTGTTTAAGTTCTGTAAATGATGAACCAAGTAGATATAAAGCATATTGCTAGATTTATCTGAACATCTTTTAATAAATAAGAGAAATCCAGTTTATGACAGAACTGAGAAAAAACATGCTTTGCATAAAGACAAATATGAATAACAAATTTACATTGATATTTAGTATTCCTAATATGGAGAAAATTTTAATTTAATAGAGGTCTATTTTCCAAAAATAACTCCTAAAATACTAATAGCAAATAAGGGGACAGGAATCTATGTAGCTAATCAAAAACTTGCATTTTCCTCATTCATTAAAGTGGGAGAAAAAGATCAAAACATTTTTCCAGTTTTATCTCTGCTCTCTTATTTTGCTCCCCACTCCCCCATCCCTCCTACGCAAACATATAAGACAAGTAAATAACCTGAGCAGAAGATGAAAATCATACACATACAAAGTTTTTCTTATTTGTTTCCATGCATATGGAAACAAAATAAAATTTGAACTATAAAAAAATAGCAAAAGAAACATAAATGTCTCCCTCATCCTGTGACACAAGTATGACAATTATTTTCCCTTGAACATCTATTTGAATTCTTCTAGTGACTCTAGGTATACAAAATTACTAGTCATTATAGTTATGATTCACCCTGAATTCCTGAAATTGCATAAAACAAGAGGTAGTTTTCTTTCCTTTAATAAGTTAACATCTAAAAAGAGTGGGTTTTGTTAGAAACTGGGGCATCATGCTCGAAATTTGAATATTCTAACTTGATACCCTAATTATATGCATTATACAAATGAAAAGCTGTAGGGACTAAAGTACAGAAGAGGGAGGCAAGTGACTGAAAAAAAATCAGGTCTGTGTACATTATTGTGAAGATTTTAGCATTAATAACTTTATTAAATAAAAAATTTAAATGCTGTTTAGAGATTTTAAAAATATACCTACATTTAGGCATCCCTAAGAAATATAAGCAGAATGCCCAACAGATTGTAATCATTAAATACTTTCTTGTATTTCATCATTTCTATAGTTTCCATTCCAAATTTGCCCTGGAACACTTGTCTTTTGCATACCTCACAATGGAGTGTGAAATTACATCATGCATGTATTTACATTCTTTGAATTTCAGAATGAACAATGTGTTCTTGGAGGGAGAGAAAGAGAAGGGGAAGAGGTTGTGGAGAAAATTAAATAATGAAAGAAATTCAACTGCTTTTGTACTCAAGGCCCTTATGCCCCAAGGTGAACCTAAGGAAGAAAGTGAGGTTTTTGCTGTTGGGGATGAGGGCTGGGATGAGTGCGGGCTTAATGTCAGTTTCAGAAGCCCTCTCATTGTTTAAGTGTCTTGTAGCCTGAGTGTAATTTTAGTGTTTGAGGACTCAAAATTGAGATACTAATGACTCTAAGTGCCAGTCAAAACTTCCATCTGTTGCCAGCTGACAAAACATCTGTCTGATCCATTGTTAGAGGAAAAGCTAGCTTTGGTAGCATTATTGCAGTATGATCTCTTATTACAAAATTTTCATGGGATGGTCAAAGGGATTACTCCCTTGTGTATGATTTGATTACATACGACTTAGGAATTAACTGATTTTAGAACATTTACCCTGTATGAGATGGGATTCCACTGGATGGAATGTAGTGCTGTATCATTTTTCCTTGTTCCATTTGTATGTTCACAGAGGTCCCCATATTAAATGTGTTTATTTGTATTCTTCTCTTTATTTTTCCAAAGGAAACTTACTGTCATTATTTCAGCAACGTTTATATGTCCTCTTTTTCATGTCTTTACTTGATTCACTTACAGTTTCCAGAACTCATTCTTTAAAAGAGTCACAAGGCAATGAGATGTAACACTTATAATTTAAAAAAAACCTCTCTTAAATTAGAAAAAACTTCAAAAAATTATATACCTTAAATATTACTGGAGAAGGGTCAATAAATGCATGTTAAAATTCATGAAATATTTTATATTTCCAAATGCATAGTGTTTGTCATGAACCATCTAGTATAGACAATGCTAAAGTGTGGGAATAATTTTTAAAGATTTGAGCTTCAAGAAGATATCTCTTAGAGTTAGATTAGGACAGCAAGAAAGAAAAACCTGGGAAGCTCAATAGGAAGCTTTATGGTAGTGACAATGGTGATCACCAAAGTGGTGTGGCTCTTGCCTGTGCTGATGCATATTGTGCTGGAGGGGTATTAGAACTGCCTGTATTTTTAACATATCATTAAAATACCTTTGAATGTTTTAAAATAAGCTTAATATATTAATGTAGTATTATGTAAATGATTTATAAATTGACATACGTATTTGGGTTAATCCTAAAATTCTTTTATTCTTGGTGGCGTATTTTCATTTTGGAGATTGCCAAGCCAGAAATCAATACTCAGAATACAAGGGATGTCTAAAAGAGACTTTATGGAAACTTATGGAAATAAAACCTTTATTTTCTTGTAAGCATTTCTTACTGCTTTTAACATAACCGTACTTTTCTCTTGTAGACTAAATCTATAGTACAATATCAGAATTGATTTTGTAGCTACTTACTGTAATATTAAAAGCTTTATCTGAAGTGGTTATGGTATATAAATACTTGCAGAAGCTGAGAGGCTGCAAATCATGTTATATGACTTGTTAAGTTTATAGCATATTTATGTAGGTTATTAAGTAGGAAAACCCCACTTCTCCTGTTTGTCTCTCCTTTATTCTCACGCTGTTACCACACTCACAACACTTCTGACACCAAATGCCTAGGTTTTTTTCCCCACATCAAGCAGTTCTCTTTGATAGCAGCAGGGTGTCCTACAATTTAACTAAATTCTGACACTGTCTCCAGGTAGATAGTGTCAGATCCCACAGGTTAAGGGCTCAGTCTCCCAAGACTGCTTCCCACTTCATATGCCAATTACAAGTAGTAGATCCCCAGGTTACCCACAGCCTTCCAACTTGGCTATAAATCAGAAGTTTCTATGACCTCCTCCCCCTTAGATTTGATTATTTGCTATAATGGCTCATGAACTCAGGGAAACACTTACTTATGTTTACCAATTTATTATATAATAAAGGGTATGATAAAGAATACAGATGAAAAGTCAGATGAAGAGTTACATAGGGTGAGGTCTGGGAGGGTCCCAAGCACAGGAGCTTCTGTCCCCGTGGAGTTGAGGTATACCACTCTCCTGGCACTTGAATGTATTCCCCAACCTGGAGACTCAACAAACTCCAATACTATTGAACTTTTTATGGAGGCTTCATCCTGTAGGCATGATCCATCATTAACTCAATTTCCAGCTCTCCCTTTCCTGGAGAATGGGGAGTAGGGCTTGAAAGTTCCAAGCTTCTAATCATGGTTTGGTATTTCTGGTTCCATCCAGGAGCCCATACCACCTCTTTAGAACAAAACACACTCTTATTACCCAGGAAATTCCGAGGAATTTAGGAGCTCTGTGTCAGCACCTGGGGACAAAGACCAATTTTAGAACAAAAGATGCTCTGAGTGCTCTTATCACTTAGGAAATTACACAGGTTTTAGGATTTCTGTGCCAGGAACTAGGGGCAAAGACCAATGTATATATTTTCTAAATATTATTTAACAGTCATGGCCTATAATCACAGTTCCTCTACGGACCTGAAGTTAGCACTCTTGCAGTCTTGTCAGCATTACACGACCCGCAGGAGTTGCACTGAATGAACCTATACATATAATTGAAAGAAGCAGGCGATAGTTTCCAAATATGCGGATAAAGTGAAATAAAATTAACAATGCTTCTAAACTCCTGAACTTAGGTGAATAAGGTGCTAGCCTTACTGACCTGAATACCCAGAATAATGGATGAGAGTCAAGAGAAGGACCTCTGTTAGTTGCAGTATATAGATCATATCGTAAGGTTAGTGAAACATGTCTTTTTGATTATCATTTATGATACGTTATAAATTACAAGGTTTTTGGCTATATAAAACTTAGGTAAGCCTTTTAGCATCCTAGTGACATAGGTGGTGGTGGTTTTTTTTTTGTTTGTTTCGTTGTGTTTTTTTGTTTTGTTTGTTTGTTTGTTTTGCTTTTTAAGAATAGCCCGATACAGTAAGGAATATTCTAAGAGTCATAGGGAAAACTAATGAAGAACTAGGAAGAAATACCTTTTTGTTCATTTCTATGTCATCTATATGTTCCTTTTAAGTCAAAGAGCTAACTGAAGACAAGTTTAAAAATTAGAATGCTCCATTCATGATCCTGTTTTATTTAAATCTTTACTTTTGAAAAATCTTTACTTTCTTGTAAGCTGTATTTTTATTTACATAGAATTATTTGAATCTTTCTTAGGGATATATGATTATGAACCAATTCTAATTTGGCTTCACAGGTTGAGAATCTGGCCAATGAAAAATGAGCTTCTTTTTGTGATATTGTTTCACTTCTTCTAAACGCTAATGAGAATTCAAGTTTTCTTCTTATTTTTAGGATTATATTTTAAAGAGACATTGTTCCTTGTGAATACAGGCTGAATCCTTAGAACAGTGTTTCTCAAAATATGGTTCACAACGACCTAAGCTGCTTATTAAAGGGTGGAGTTTTAGATCCAACTGCTGATGAACTGAAAGAGAATTTCTGCATGCAGGGCATAAGAATATGTGTTATAATAAGCAACATCAAAAGATTCTTATGCACATTAAAGTGGGAAAATCACTCTTTTAGAGTATACAAAGTTTTCTGGAAAATGTGATATGAAAAAAAATCTATGCATTAATTCCATGTATATTTTTCGGGGAACATAACTTGAAAAGGTCTATATTTATATAGAGAGATACATATATTTATGTCTGGGATATTTTATCACTTTATTTCAGGATTTTAAAGATGCTTATTTTTTTTAATATATTAATTCCTCAGTACTGTAAAACTGTGTTAGGGGTATTTATTGAATACATCATTACTTGTCAAACAGTAACATGTAAAAATCTTACAGAAAAATCTCAGGTATACAGCATGGATATATATGTGTTAAATTAGAGAAAGGTATTAGCTGACAATAACTACAAGTAAGATATATCATACTTTATGCCCATTAAGTGTATCGTTATAAATTTTTTCAGTTGTAGTATAACCTATGAAATTGTGATACAGCTCCTATAGTACTGTAACAGCATTTCATTACACCACTGAGCCATATAATTGTGCAGTCAAAGTTTCTGTACAAGTGAAGGACTTGTAATGAAAAGCAGTCAAACAAGGCATACAGAACATGGATATTTCATTTGTATCAGATAAATGTGTGTCTAAAATATAGAAGGTGTGAACCTATCGTTATTAACATTGCATGAATTTTGTTCTTGGCATTTTAATAATCTTCAAGTGTAAGAAAATACTTCTTTCTTTATTTCTCTGTCTGTAAATCCAATTATTTGACACTCATCTCAAACCATTATTTCTATCAAGAATGTGCTTGTATTTTTCCAGTTTATTTTTTAATACATCTTTATTGGAGTATAATTGCTTCACAATGCTGTGTTGGTTTCTGTTGTACAACAAAATGAATCAGCCACATGCATACATATATCCCCTTATCCCCTCCCACTTGAGCCTCCTGCCACCCTCCCAATCCCACCCCTCTAGGTCGTCACAAAGCACTGAGCTCATCTCCTTGTGCTATGCTGCTGCTTCCCACTAAATATCTATTTTACATTTGGTAGTGTATATATGTCGATGCTACTTTCACTTCACCCAAGCTTCCCCCTCCCCCTCTATGTCCTCAAGTCCATCCTCTATGTCTACGTCTTTATTCCTGCCCTGCCATTAGGTTCATCAGTACCATTTCTTTTCTTCTTTTTTTTTTTTTTAGATTCTGTGTGTGTGTATATATATATATATATATATATATATATATATATACGTTAGCATACAGTATTTGTTTTTCTCTTTCTGACTTACTTCACTCTGTATTACAGACTCTAGGTCCATTCACCTCACTACAACTAACTAAATTTCGTTTCTTTTTATGGCTGCATAATATTCTATTGTATACATGTGCCACATCTTCTCTATCCATTCATCTGTCAGTGGACACTTACATTGCTTCCATGTCCTGGCTATTGTAAATAGTGCTGCAGTGAACATTGTGATACATGTCTCTTTTTGAATTATGGTTTTCTTAGGGTGTATGCCCAATAGTGGGATTGCTGGGTCATATGGTAGTTCTATTTTTAGTTTTTTAAGGAACCTCCATACTGTTCTCCAAAGTGGTTGTATCAACTTACATTCCCACCAACAGTGCAGGAGGGTTCCCTTTTCACCACTCACTTTCCAGCATTTATTGTTTCTAGATTTTTTGATAATGGCCATTCTGACTGGTGTGAGGTGATACCTCATTGTAGTTTTGATTTGCATTTCTCCAATAATTAGTGATGTTGAGCATCTTTTCATGTACCTCTTGGCCATCTATATGTCTTCTTTGGTAAAATGTCTATTTAGGTCTTCCACCCATTTTTTAATTGGATTGTTTGTTTTTTTGATATTGAGCTCCATAAGCTGTTTATATATTTTGGAGATTAATCCTTTGTCCATTGTTTCATTTGCAAATATTTTCTCCCATTCTGAGGGTTGTCTTTTCGTCTTGTTTATGGTTTCCTTTGCTGTGCAAAAGCTTTTAAGTTTCATTAGGTCCCATTTGTTTATTTTTCTTTTTATTTTCATTACTTTATGAGGTGAGTCAAAAAAGATCTTGCTCTTGTTTATGTCAAAGAGTGTTTTTCCTATGTTTTCCTCTAAGAGTTTTATAGTGTCTGGTCTTACATTTAGGTCTTTAATTCATTTTGAGTTTATTTTTGTGTATGGTCTTAGGGAGTTTCTAATTTCATTCTTTTAGATGTAGGTGTCCAGTTTTCCCAGCACCACTTATTGAAGAGGCTGTCTTTTCTCCATTGTATATTCGTGCCTCCTTTGTCATAAATTAGGTGACTAAATGTGCATGGGTTTAATTGTGGGTTTTCTATCCTGTACCATTGATCTGTATTTCTGTTTTCGTGCCTGTACAATACTGTCTTGATTACTATAGCTTTGTAGTATATTTTGAAGTTGGGGAGCCTGATTCCTCCAGCTCTGTTTTTCTTTCTCAAGGTTGCTTTGGCTATTTGGGGTCTTTTGTGTTTCCATATGAATTGTAAAATATTTTGTTCTAATTATGTGAAGAATGCCATTGGTAGTTTGATAGGGGATTGCATGGAATCTGTAGTTTCCAGTTGTTTCTAAAAACACATTTTAAAAAGCATCCCTTTGATAGTCAATGTTACCCTTTAATATTAGAATTAGGCATACCAAAATCTGCCTACTTATTTAGTAAATGAGGTAATTTTCTCTAGCAAGAGAAGGAAAAAATATAAGGAACACATTTTCAAAAGATAAACACTTCTTGAATTTTTTAACTAAGATGATGAATATATCCACAAAGTTCCTTGATCTTTTAAAACATTTTTCTGTATTCATAATCTTTTAATTTTAATATAACATACATATAGAGAAGCATGTACAACTCCATAATTTATCACTACACTGACACTCTTGTAATCTTTACTCAGGTCAAAAAAAAAAAAGAGAACATTACTACCACCCATAGGCATCCCATGTGTTTCTTCCAAATTATAAATTCTGATCCTCTTCCCAGAAGAAACGTCTCCTGAATTTTGCCTCCTGTATACGTCTGTTGGTTTATGTCAGCAAATAACTCAAAGGTATACATATATATTATTTACATGCTATTTCCTTTAATTCAAGAAAAACAATTTTGGACTGGTTTCTCCTAATAAATGCAAAAACAGAATTTATATATAAGAAAGAAGAGAAATGAAGAAGGAAAAACTACAATTAAAATAGCACACTTTATTTATTTTCCTTTCCTTCAGTAAGATGCTGATTTATCCGGCAGTAGGTAAAGAGATCAGTTATGTTTTTCTGTCTTTAGACATTGAAATGATAACCAAAGAAACCAATTTCAGTTGATTAAGGATTCTTCAGAATATGTTGGTTATATAACCATGGATATATAAGTAAAAGGATGGCTCTGTAGTCTGACTGCCAGTATCTTTTTTTAGCTCCTCTGTCAGAATTATGCCAGACCTGTACCATTTCGCATAAACACTCATATACTTAGGTATGTGTTTCTGTTGGATAATATATTTTAGAAGTGGAAATAAGGTCTCATAGAGAATGTGTGTGCTTAACTTCAGTGAACACTGCCAAACAGTTTTCCAAAATGTTAGCACAAATTTAAAATCCCACTGGTAGTTAGAGTTCCAGTTGTACCATATCCTCTCCAACACTTTAAAAAAATTTTTTATTGAAGTATAGTTGATTTACAATGTTGTGTTAATTTCTGCTGTACAGCAGAGTGATTCAGTTATACATATATATGTTCTTTTTCATATTCTTTTCCATTATGGTTTTTCACAGGATATTGAATATAGTTCCTTCTACTACACAGTAGGACCTTGTTTTTTATCTTCCACACTTTTTAATTACCTCTTCTGAAGGGTGTGTAACAGTATCTTATTGTAGTTTAAATTACATTTCCTAATAACTAATGGAACGTGATGTTAACAGCCTTTCCTCTCACCTCAAGGATAACCTGAGGATTTGACTATTCATTGAATCCTCCTTGCAACATGAACTCAGTGAGTTTATGGGAGTGTATATAGCATCCAATATAAATATTATGTACCAACCTGTACCTCATTGTTGAGACTATTCATTGAATAATAGATTACTGACAAGTGACATGTAATTGATGAGGTAAAGAAAAACTGGAAAATGGCAGCTAGTCATATACTCCTAAAGGGGCTAAAGGGATAGCAATGTGTCTAGAAATGATAGCTTTACAAGTACTCTAGGCCCAGTTGTTCTTCTCCCTTGACTACATGAAACCCAAATGGGGAGTGGGACCTTAAGAATCATACCTGGGAGTTGTAAGCCTCCTGTATGTTGTTACTGTACATGTTGTCTTGTATTCTTTCTTGAGGTTTGGGTTCTGAGTAAAACCTATTGTATCTCATGAATTTGTCCTTCCATAGCTGTATTAGTGTTGGTTGATCAGAGTGGATTATGTAATTTATGAGTTACATAATTTGTGGTCACCTGTTCATACAATCTTAAAACATTTCTATTCAATTTTCTTGTCCATTTTCCTTCTTCATACCGATTTGAAAAAATTTGCTGTAAATTCTTGATATAAGCCCTTTGGCAGTTATATTTATTCTAAAAAACTTATCCTTGCCTTTTCATTCTCTTTGTAAAGAGGTCAGTCACAGGAAGTTCAAAATTTTAATATATTCTAATTTATTAATATTTTTCATTTTGTTTAGTGCTTCCAGTGTTCTGTTTAATAAATCTTTTACTACTGTAAGGTCATGAAGTTATTCTAGAGTGTTAACTTTTAAAGTCTGTATATTTTACCTTTTACATTTGGATTTGTAATCCACCTGGAATTAATTTTTGTGTGAAATTAAGTAGCAGTAAATTTTCATTTTTCCTATGTGGACCTCAAATTGATCCAGCACCAATTCTTGCAAAAACTGCACTTCTCCCACTTTCTCTATCGTACCCCTTTTATTATAGTTGAAGGGAATATATGGATTTGGGTCTGTTTCTGAATGCTCTTCTCTGTTCTGTTCATTTCTATCCTTGGCTACATCACAGTCTTAATCATTGTTCTTTTGTAGTAAATTTTGTTTTGTGATATGGCAGATCTCCTAACTTTGTTCTTATCCAAAGTTTGTTTGTTTTTCTCTTTGTGGTGCTTTGCATTTCTATATGAATTTTAGAATCAGATTATCCATTTCCATACACATGTATGCATAAAAATATACACACAAACACTGTTAGCATTTGGTAGGGGGTTGCACTGAATTTATAAATTATTTGGGGGAGAATTGACATCTTTACAGTAATGAGACTTCAATCCATAAAAATAGTTTATCCATTCATTTATTTAATTTTTTATACTTTTCTCTCACTTAATAATTTTCTATGTAAAAGTTTTATATACCTTTTATTAGCTATATTCCTACATATTTGTTATTTATCGATGCTATTTTTAATGGTATATTTTATAATTTTATCTTTTGTCATTAATATATAGAAATTCATTTGGTTTTTGTATATCAACCTTTGATTCAACAATCTTCCAATATCCACTCTAATTCTAATGTTTATCTGTAGATTCTTTTGGACTTTCTATATGAACAAATCATATGCTCTACTTAGAGTAACGTTTTTATGACTTCTTTTCTTAACTGTTTGGCTTTAATCTGTTTTTCTTGCCTGTTTGCATTAGCAAAGACCTGTAGTACCTAAATAGAAGTAGCGAAGATGGATTGTGATACCTTGGGTGTTTTTTAAAATTGTAGTGAAATATGCATAACATAAAATTTACCATATTAATAATTTTTTTTTTTTTGTGGTACGCGGGCCTCTCACTGTTGTGGCCTCTCCTGCTGCGGAGCGCAGGCTCAGCGGCCATGGCTCACGGGCCCAGCCGCTCCATGGCATGTGGGATCTTCCTAGACTGGGACACGAACCCGTGTCCCCTGCATCGGCAGGCAGACTCTCAACCACTGCGCCACCAGGGAAGCCCCATATTAATAATTTTTGAAGTGTACAGTAGTGATAAATGCATTTAAGTTGTTGTGCAGCCATCGCCACCATCAATCTTCAGAACTATTTCATCTTGCAAAACTGAAATTCGGTACCCATTAAACAATAACTCTTGGGCTTCCCTGGTGGCGCAGTGGTTGAGAGTCCGCCTGCCGATGCAGGGGACGCAGGTTCGTGCCCCGGTCCGGGAGGTTCCCACATGCCGTGGAGTGGCTGGGCCCGTAAGCCATGGCCACTGAGCCTGCGCGTCGGGAGCCTGTGCTCTGCAACGGGAGAGGCCACAACAGTGAGAGGCCCACATACTGAAAAAAAAAAAAAGAAAAGAAAAAAAACAATAACTCTCCATTGCTTCCTCCCTTCAGCCCCTGGCAATCACCATTCTACTTTCTGTCTCTATGAATTTGACCTACTTATATAAGTGGAATCAAATAGTATTTGTCTTTTTGTGACTGATTTATTTCACTTAGCATAATATATTCAAAGTTCATGCATGTTGTAGCATGTGTCAGAATTTACTTCTTTTTTTTTTTTTTTTTTTAGTATAAACATCCCAGCAACAGCACATGGGGAGCTGTCGTGGAGGGCATAGGTCTTTATTGGAGGAGGGGTATGGGCAGGGCATGAGGAAGGTTCCCCCATGCTAGGAAGATGGGAACAGTCCTGGCTGCCCCACAGTGGGATGTGTGAGAGTCTCTGGCCAGGCCACAGTCCACACGGGAAGACACCAGTCACAAAGTCATGGGAACGCCACACAAGCCTGGCTGTAGGCCCAGGCACCACACAGGCGCCCAGGGCAGGTCCCCTGCACATTCATTGTTAAACTATACAGGATGAGGCTGTACATGAGTTAATTACAAAAGAGTCATATTTACAAAAATCTGTACACACATTTGAAAAACTCACAAAATTGTCATCTATGTATCACAAGTTGCTAGACCAAAATATTAAAAATGGGATAAAATTATACATTTCTCTTCTCAATTCTTTTCAAAAGGATTAATATTTTTAAAGCACATATGCTACTTTCCTTAGCAAGTCCCACGAAGAGACTGAGCAGCCCAGCCCTCCATGAGCCCCAGGGGCCTTGAGCCGCGAATGGGCCCGGCCGGGGGACACTGCCCAGAGCTGAGGCAGGGGGGCCAAGCCCACAGTGCAGAACAGAATGCTCCCCTCACCGGCAACAGCCTTCAGCAGCGGCGGCAGCAGGAGCGTCCAGAATTTACTTCTTTTTAAAGGCTGAATAATATTCCATTGTATGTATATACCACATTTTGTTTATCCACTTACCTATTGATGGATCCTTTGGTTATTTCCACCTTTTTGGCTATTGTGATTAATGCTGCTGTGAACAGGTAGCATTACATGTAGCACTGGGTTTTTTTAAAGCAAACCTTTACTCTCTTTCCGCCATGGATTCATTATACTTTTCTGCTCCATTAATGTTGGGGTTGGTCCTATGAATTGTTTTGACAAATGCAACACTAGTAGATGTGACACAAGCAAAAGCTTTAGAAGAGCTTTCTCAGTGGAACTTGTCCACTTGTACTTCTACCATCATCATGAGAAAAAAATGACTCAAGCAGCTTCCTGGTTTTTGAAGTATGTATGTCATGTTGAATAGACCTAGACAAAACCCCAGATTGAAGGCAAGTTCTTTTGGTGATGATCCACAGTTGTTCAAATACAAATAAATAATTGTTATTTTAAGCCAATAGGTTGGGGAGAGGGGTGTCATGCATCATTATTATGGCAATACCAATTCTTGATATTTTATCATTAAATATGATTGTTGTAAATTATTAGAATAGATATCATTTATCATATTAGAAATTTTCCTTCTAGGTTTACGTTCTTTCCTTTTTAAATAAACAATCTTACTGAAGTATATTTCACATATCATAAAGTTAACACATTTCAAACATTATAATTCAACTATTTTTAGTAACTTTACTTTTCTCTCTTCCTAGCTTTCTAGCTTATTCATTTTCTTTAAATTGGAGTAAAATTGCTTTACAATAATGTGTTAGTTTCTGCTATACAATGAAGTGAATCAGCTATATGTATACCTATATCCCTTCCCTCTTGAGCCTCCCCCCAACCCACCCCTCCAGGTCATCACAGAGCACTGAGGTGAGCTCCCTGTGTTATACAGAATCTTCCTGCTACTTATCTATTTTACACATGGTAGTGTATTTATGTCAAACCTAATCACCCAATTCGTCCTACTCCCCCTTCCCCCCACCATGTCCACATGTCTGTTCTCTATGTCTATGTCTCTATTCCTGCCCTGCAAATAGGTTCATCTGCACCATTTTTCTAGATTCTACATATATGTGTTAATATACGACATTTGTTTTTCTCTTTCTGGCTTACTTCACTCTGTGTGACAGACTCTAGGTCCATCCACATCTCTACAAATGACCCAATTTCATTCCTTTTTATGGCTGAGTAATATTCCATTGTATATATGTACCACATCATCTTTATCTATTCATCTATTGTTGGACATTTAGGTTGTTTCCGTGTTCTGGCTGTTGTGCTTTCTAGCTTATTCATGAATGGAAGTTTAGATGTTGAATTCCAAGACATGCCTTTTCTATGTCTATTAAGAAACTTGTAGTTTTTCTTATTTTCTAAATGTGGTGAATTCCATAATTTGAGTTTCATATAAAAAAAGCATTGTAAATGTAATATAAAGACAAGATAGTAGTGCCAAATGGTCCTTATCTATATATCTGTGGATTTAGTATTTATACTTATGAGATATGTTGTATTCTTATTTTTTCCTTTTTGTAATGCCCTTATCTTTCTTAGGTATGCTTACGTGACTAGGCTATTTTGGCCTTCTAACATGGGTTGAAAAACATCACCTTTTCCATGTTTTCAAAGCTTGTTTAAAATTGGTAATAATTCTTCCTTAAATGTGTGATAGAATTAACTGATGACACAAATACATTTTCCTTCTTTCAAAGAAAATTTTGTTTGTGCTGGAAATTAATAAGAGATTTAGGAAAAACAAATACTAATCCTCTGCATAGCTAATGTACAATGCAAATTGAATCCCTAAACTTAGAGGTTCCATTTGATACTGTTAGGGCATTTTTTTTTTTTTGACAGCTTTATTGGAGTATAATTGCTTTACAATGATGTGTTAGTTTCTACTTTATGGCAAACTGAATCAGTTATACATATACATATGTTACCATATCTCTTCCCTCTTGCATCTCCCTCCCTCCAACCCTCCCTATCCCACCCTTCTAGGTGGTCACAAAGCACCGAGTAATCTCCCTGTTCTATGCGGCTGCTTCCCACTAGCTATCTATTTTATGTTTGGTAGTGTATATATGTCCATGCTACTCTCTCACATTGTCACAGCTCACCCTTCCCCCTCCCCATATCCTCAAGTCCATTCTCTAGTAGGTCTGTGTATTTATTCCTGTCTTACCCCTAGGTTCTTCATGACATTTTCTTTTGTTTAATTCCATATATATGTGTTAGCTTATGGTATTTGTCTTTCTCTTTCTGACTTACTTCACTCTGTATGACAGATTCTAGGTCCATCCACCTCATTACAAATAGCTCAATTTCATTTCTTTTTATGGCTGAGTAATATTCCATTGTATATATGTGCCACATCTTCTTTATCCATTCATCCGATGATGGGCACTTAGGTTGTTTCCATCTCCGGGCTATTGTAAATAGAGCTGCAATGAACATTTTGGTACATGACTCTTTTTGAATTATGGTTTTCTCAGGGTATATGCCCAGTAGTGGGATTGCTGGGTTATATGGTAATTCTATTTGTAGTTTCTTGAGGAACCTCCATACTGTTCTCCAAGTGGCTGTACCAATTCACATTCCAATCAGCAGTGCAAGAGTGTTCCCTTTTCTCCACACCATCTCCAGCATTTATTGTTTCTAGAGTTTTTGATGATGGCCATTCTGACTGGTGTGAGACAATATCTCATTGTAGTT